>NC_054597.1:8820436-9123466 GCF_004785595.1 Juglans microcarpa x Juglans regia | reverse complement strand
GCAATCATTCATAGCATGTATGGAATATATATAGCTTCGTCAATAACCAAGGCATTATGAAACAACATGAACAATTTTTTTTTTTATCAGTAAAAAAATAAAAATAAAAATAAAATAAAAAACATGAACAATTAAAGACAATAAGAACAATAAACTAGCCATCAGAGATAATATTTCCAAGTCAAGTTCGCCTAATGAATGATAGAGAGGACAGAATATAATGGATAGAGCAGCATGTACCAAAGACCAGAATACCCCATTGCAACATGTGGCATCTCAAATTTTCAGACCATAAGTAGAGGACACCTGAAAGAGATCATCATACGTCTTGATTCAGTTGCCCATATTGAAGAAGTCAAGCTAGACTAGGATAAAGATAATCTTTACTATATGGAATGCTTCCTCAGGGAAGACCCTTGCATTAGACAACCCAAGAAAACACCAGATCATTGTCATGGATTGGTGATGCGTGTCCAAAAAGAGTGGGAAGTCTGTTGATCATCTACTACTTCACAGTGAGATTGCTACGTCCTAGGAATGACTTCTTTGCTAGAGTGGGACTAGATTGGGTAATGCCAAAAAGGATGAATGATCTTCTAGCAACTTGGAGAGGTTTTCAAGTAATTCACAAATTGCAGCAATCAAGAAAATGGTCCTGTTATGCCTATGATGGTGCCTTTGGAGGGAGAAGAACGAAAGAAGCTTTGATGATCGTGAGCGGTCAATGGATGAGCTCAGAATTTTCTTTACTTTACACCATTGGTCGATTGTATTTGGTTTTAATGGTGTGAACTTTCATAAGTTCTTGTATTACTGGATTATCATGCATAGGTGACACTCCTATGCATGTCCCGTGTACTTGGGCTCTTGCCTATTCTTATTTTCCATAAAATTCTATTTGCCAATAAAAAAAAAAAAAAAAAAGTAAAGAAGAGTGCATTCAATGGCCGTACTGAAGAAGTAAGTTAGACTTACACTAGAGGACGGTGTGCACAAACAATCCCTTTCCCCCCACCACACCCTATCTGTTTCGTGCACACTTATTTGCATCAATGTAATTCATCTTATTTGCATCAATGTAATTCATCACAATACTTAAATGCTAAAATAGCCATTAGCATCTTCACCATCATAACAGTTGGATGAGTGGAATGCACTTGTTTCCCCCACTCCAAGTTTCTATAAGTCTAAAATAAGTTGATACATGGTTTTTCGTATAGTTTCTATAAGTCTAAAAAGTTTCTCAAATTTTTCGTCTAGTTTGTATGGTTTGTCCCAAAACTTAAATTGCTACACTTATCAAGACATTTCAGGATGCATTACCCAAATTAGAAATCCTATGCAATTCCTTAAATGTTCATAGAGATTAGTTGGGTGCTCAAAAGCATAACACCCTTCTTTTATGATTAAAAAGGCCAAACACTTCATTAGGAAAAAGGAATGCTATAATTGATACAGGAATTTCAATCAGATCATTCTGTTTTTTCCTACATCCAATCCACTGAAAAAGGAAATTTCCCATGCCAATTATATATCATACAACGAAAGTGGGTTTTACACATGGTGCCTGCACTGTGTGACTCTGGGCACATTACATGTCGTTCTTGTGTCGCATGGCTTACTATGGCTTTTACTCTTCTTTTTTTGTGTGTGTCATGCTTATCTTCCCCATTAAAACATCCAATTGTAATTAAAAAACAAATCCAATGGACTTAAAATCAGATCATGATGAACTAAATCTAAGTTGAAATGCATTATATCACAGTAAGATAAGCATATATATCACACCACTGGCACAAAACCAGACAAAACCTTCATGCAATTCTTCTTCATCACATCTTCCACTCTATGATATTGGATATAAAACCATATCATGGTGAAATTCTATACCTTAAAGAATGCTCTGACTAAGTTTATACATTACTCCTGCATACATGGGCTATGCCTATTATTCAAAAACGAATTAGTTATTACTTGTCAATAAAACTTTAGGCATTACTAGATTCCCATCACAGCATGAAGCAATATATAACCATTGTCATAAAACCTGATAAATCCTTTGAAGGAAATTGCACGTCGAAGTATATAATTTGGAAAAGGCTATTTTTATGTGAGTATTTACTTCTCAAGTACCTCTTTCCTTCTGGAAAATTATTAGGTACTCCCATAGTATGGATGGCATGGTACTCTCGTCTTACCACAACATGGAGTAAGGATGGCGTGAGTACTCTATCAGCGTAATTATTGTAAGAAGTGCACAAGATATTACTTCATTTTTGTTTTCCTTTTTTGCGTGTATGTTTTTTGAATATTCATTGTTAATTAAGCTGCGCGTCGCACCCGCTTGCCTAGCCTATGTCATATACAAGATAAAAAAATAACTTCAACAACCTAGCAAATATAATTTCAACAATATAGATCACCATGCAAGAACATTATCCATAAAAGTAATAGCACAATACTTGAAAAAGAGGAATTCAATCTACAGTCCTTAAAAGAGGTATTCAATTCCGGAGTCCAAAGGAATTTCGAGTTCCACAAGGCACAAAGTAAACTATTTCCTGTACCTCATAATTAGCAAGAAACAGAAACGCAGCCATAAGAAATGGAGCTCCTTATCTTCTGTCTCACTCCCATCTGCCAGTCTAAGCCCAGCGTCTAAGACAATGAATCAGGCGGATACAAAGATCTTCCGCGGAAGGGACGATCTAGAACCCTAGTATTTTTAAATCCAAGTTAACCGTATGAATGGCCGAAGAACAACCAAACTCCGAATCGAAGAGCAGAGGAAGAGAGAGAAAGAGAGCGAGTTGTACGAGTTTATAGCAAATGGTTTAATGACGAGGGTGGTGACGAGAAAACGTAACTAGGATACTTTTTCTAAAGAAAAATATTTACATTTTCATTTTGACATTTAATATATTTTATTACGTTTTAATTTTTTTTTGTTATTTAATAGTTAAAGAAGTGATTATAAATATATTAATATTTTTTATTTTTTTAAAATATTTTAAAATGATAAAAAAATTAAAAAATAAAAGAAAATAATTTTTGCTTAGTGGTCACAAGTAACGATCTACTCTTAGGCAGAGTAGTACTGTTCTTTTCCAAATTTTGTAGTTGAACAAAGATTTTTTTTTGCTTGTTTTTATTTCAACCTTTCAGTGCCGGTAAAGCTTGCATTAATTATTTTCATAAAATAATTTATAAAAATGTCTTCAATTTAAAACATAATTATATAAAGAATTATTTATATAATTATGTGTATTATTACTCTTAAAAAAATATAAGAATAAAATCCTATTTATTTTTTATATTTAATCATATACATTGATGTGATATATTTTTAATAACTTTATATAATTAAAGTTATTAAACTTTAATATAAAATAAGTTAAAATATTTACATATCATTAAAAATAATAAAACTTAAGATGAATAATATTTCTTAATGATTAGGAAAAAAAAGAATAATATTTCTTAAAACATTACACTTGCCTTACATACTCATGTTATAAGGAAAATGATATAACCACAACTCTTTTATAATTATTTTATCACTTACTTCAAATCAACTAATGTAGTTATACAATTTTATTAAAAAATATTTTTATTTTTACATAATTATTCTTCATTTTAAATAGAGTTATAAAATAATTATCGACTAATTATAAGTTTATTATTTTTTCATTTGAAATTTGTGCATTGCTCGTTCATAGATGTCCAAGAAGTGCTACGTCAACAAAGTCAACTGCTTCTCAATGTTCAGAGTAGCTAAAAGGGTTTCGGAGGAAATCAGGATGCTTTTTTTATTATTTGTATCTATTTTTCTAAATAATATTAAATGCTGTACGTGCTAGGTATTTCAAAGTACCATGTCTAATCTTCTGATTAGAGTTACAGGGATAATCAAATCAAAATTAGTGGACTTAAACATGAAAAGAGACAAAACAAAGTGATAGGATTATTATTATTTATTATTTATTTATTACTTATATATTTATTTTATTATTATTATTTTAAATTTTTTTTAACATCTTCAATTATTAAGAAAAAAAAAAAAAAAAAGAGGTAAATGGATAGGAGATACTAACCTATCTTTATCCAAACAAGATGAGACGAACGTAGGACAGCCACGCGGGCGAGTTGCCTGCTGGTCGAGCGCGCTTGCCGATGGCATGACGTTTGATTGCGCGCAGTACTTGGTAACAACCCCTTGGGATGTGCAGTACCCCTGCGCTGAGCTGAGTTGAGAACTTGAGGGCCTTTGCTTTTCTTCGCGTGGAGGATTGGTCAGCGTAGGTAGGCCCCAACACGTTCGGGTCAGTCTTATCCTCTTTACCCCAAGGAGCACATCAAATTGCCCTATCTTTCAAAAGTGACCCCAAAAGTTTCTCATTTTTTTTACTTTTGCGTACGACCCTCAGTTTCTCATTTTTGTTGTTTTTCAATGTATTTGTGTCATATTCCAACCACATCACCTTCTGCAATGTTGATTTCTATCTTTCCACACTACGAATGTAATCTCATGTATGGCATATACAGCCATGCAGGCAGTCACGGAAAAAATAAAAAAGGGCACCCCTCAAAGTTAGGGGTCGTTCACAAGGACCACCAAGAAGTTGCAGTGACAATGTGCAGAGGGACATGAACAGGCCCAGTTTAGATATACAAAACTATTTCATCTTATCTCATCTCATTATTATAACTTTTTTAAACTCTTACATAAAATATAATAAACAATTTAACTTTTTCAAATTCTTAAATAAAAATTATATTAAAAAATTATATTCTAACAATATTTTATTTAACTTTCAACAAAACATCTCATCTCATCCTATCTGAACTGTGTAACCAAACAAGACCTAGGGGAAAAATGATCATGTAGAGTCTTTCAGCTGAAAGCTTATAAGGAACATGCCAGATGAAAATCATGTCATCACTCAAATTCAGAAAGATGTAGTTCGAATTCAATAGCCCATGGTTTCGTATGTACAAGCCTCTTAAATCACTTGAAAAACAATCACATAATTTAACTCAATATTTGCTCTAGACTCCACATCTTAACATTTTCTACAGTTGCCTTTTAACATTTAAAAAAAAAGGTAAAAAATCAGGTATGGCAATGCAAAAAGAAAGATTAAACAAGCTGTTATCACTGTCAAACAAAAATACCAAAAAGCATATTTCCTTCCCAAACTAATTGATACGAGAAAGAAGACAATTTCCAATGCATCGAGGTGGCCGCCGCTGTAGGTGCTGAACATAAAATCTCATAACCCCAAGCTACTTAATTTGGGGCCTTGATAGTTTACAGCAAGTGTTTCTGCTTTGCATTCAATGACGTTCATTCGTTGTATCCATGCTTTATGTCTGTTCCATAACAAGGTTCTAACACAGTATTCAGGAGTCCAATAGGGAAAGATGTAAGGGAACAAAATAAGCACAGGTTAAAACTTCCTTCAAGAGTAAAACATCATTTAAAACAAAGGGAAAACAAAATTTTTGTTAAAGAAAGGAACATGTGGAGCATGTATAAGGTAAATGATAACCATGATGAAGATTGCAGCTGCCTCCAAAATGAACTGCTTCTATTTCAATTCACAATTGCAAAAATTAAGGTTACAATATTAAACTTTAGACAAACATTTAAGGGGAATAGTCATCCTGTCCTATTTAATGTATAGTTCTAGGCTTTTTTGATATATAGTCGAAGTCCTTGATCAAGGAGAAGAATATTTCCTAAGCTACAAGATAAAATCTGAATCTATTTACACCAAACCTGCTGCAAGATATGGTTCAAAATAAAAAGTGCAAACAAGCTTATATCTAACCATCTGGTCACCACCAATAAGTCAACTCAGTTTTCCATTTTACACTTCACAGAAAGGTATTTGTAGATTACTGGCACCTGCTCATGGAATTAATATCGGTGTACTACCCAAAAATTAGATTGAAATTTGATATATTTAGGGTACTGTTCTAATAGATGGATGTTTGATTTGAAAAGATTTCATTTCTCCAGAACTCCTTGTACTAGGTAATCACCATCATCAATCACTCCCTGTCAATAAAATAAGAACTTTGTGTCTCTTCACAAAAGGTTTACTATGCCAATTTAGGAAAAACAGAAAAGCAAAGGAGGAACTTGAAAATAGCCAGAAAGCAAAAGGTATGGTCTTTTCTTTTCTTTCTTTCCTTTTTCTTTTAAGTAGAAGGGCTGCTCTTGTTGATTTATACTTTGCTACATATATAAAGCATTTTAACCAGGTCATAGTCCAGTACTAATTTCATTATACCAACACAAATTAAGTATTTATTTCCTCTCTTTCTTTCCTGTTTCCAGAAAGTCATCAGTTGCCAGAAACAAATTATTAGAATCTTCCTGAGCCTCACTTCAATTCATCTTTGACCACAAAAATATTTGATGAATGTCAGGGTGAGCCTGATTAGATTGGCAGTTAGGATAATATCATGGGTAGGGCCCGTCAGATTGTGGGGTACACTCCACATACGAACCATTTGGCTAAGCATTCTCAGAGTTCCAATATACCAAGTACATAAAAATATACTCATATTAGCAATCTCAAACGGTACCTTTCATCGAAGGCTTGTCATATTTATCTTTCCTCTCATCATCATTCTTCCATGCACCATCATCATCATCATCATCGGCGCCCATGTCATCCCTTCCATCATTTCCTATATCACTTTCACTAGCTGTCTCCCACTCAGAATCGTCAGTATCTTGGCCATAGATGTCACCAGCATCACCCTCACAGTGGACACCCCCATGTTTGATAGCTGCCTCCCTAAATAACCAAGCAGCACGCATCTGCTTCTTCACTAATCGCTCAGCATAGTCAGGAACCCTATTTTGCCTTAATGAGAGATCAGGGTCATTTGATTGAGAACATTCATTTATAAACAAAATGGCATCCAATAAGCTCTCCTTAGCTAAGCCTAGCATGTCATATGCCTGAGCTCTTCTCCACAGACTTTTGGCATGACGGTTAAGAGGGTTGTGTAGACAAAGAGCACGTGTAGCATCACTTATGGCAGCCAGGGGTTGTTGCAACAGAAGATGACACTGAGCTCGATTACTGTACAAAACCACTCTCTCTTTTTTGGATCTCACTGGGCACAATGCCAATGCTTCTGAGTATTTTAACGCTGCTCCAGATATATTTCCTGATGAAAAAAGGGAATTCCCTTCAAGCTTGACCACTAGTGCTGCTGCCTGTTTAATGTGGAGATCCTCTTTTGGCATGCTTTTTTCCCATTTCAGTCTCTGCCTCGAATTTAGTAGTTCCTCGATCTGTTCTTTTGTGCGGTTGCTGAGAGAGTTACGTCCAGTCCCTTGTGATTGAATGCATTCCTGAAGAACATTTAAAATGGAATCACCGAGCTTCTTGTGATCACCTAGAACTGATATCTCTGCTAGGTCTACAAGTGCTGGTACTGCCTTATCGATCACCTGAAAAAGAAATTGGGAAGGCATAAAACAGGTAATAGCTGAGTCCATACTTAGAATGAGAAAAAATCAAAAGTAGGTTGCTTTCTTCCTAAGAAGACAATCTATCTTGGTGTTCACCTAATCATATCTCAACAAGATGATATGATTGGCAAAAGCAATGCCAAGCAAACCATATTACATTTTGAATGAAAAAGGTCCTGAAATGTAGAGTGTGCCGTTGTTTACAGCATTTGAGGCAGAAGAAACCTAAAATAATGTCACCAACAACAGGTCCTAGTATAAAATAACAAGGTGAGTGTTTCGATATTGAGTTTCTCAAAGAAAAATTATATGTTCAATAAAATAAAACTGAAAAAGGAGCCTATAATGAAGTAAAGTTTCTTGTAGGCCTGAAGTAGGTGAGATGCAAACATTAACCATGCATGTCTCTATATCAAAACAGTCTTCAATTCATCAAGAGACAAGAATGGATGATGGAAATATTCAATATGTTGCCTGACTGAATTATGAGCTATTCCTCAAGATACTTATTAGCATGGCAGCATGTTTTTCACCTTTAATCATACAATCTAAATTCAACAAGCAAGCAACAGATGTGAACACAAGGAAACAAAAGGCTATGAGGTTGAAAAGAAGCTTATATCAGGCACATGTTGTAGACATATGGTGAGCCTTAAGGTGAAAGGAAAATGTCTAACAAAATTTTTATACTCTTGTTGTGAGCATAGAATTGAACCTGAAGGTTCAATGCAAAACCTCAAAAGCCACTGAAATCATAAGTCAGGAGTTGCCTCAGGCACTATGTTAAGAAGCAAATTATTAAACACATTTAACAGTTGTATCATAAACTAAAAGATAACCTACAAATCCACTGTACAACTTTTTGATGGTCAAGCCGATATGAGCTCCTCTCAACCACAAGATTGCTTGTCTATGAAAGAATTAGATCATGTTTTTGGTTAAAGAGCCGGTATAGATGAAGATCTACCCTGCAATGCCATAGCAGGTGGTCATACCTGCTTTTACAGCTGGAACTTAAATTGAAATTTGAGTAGATCCACTAGATCTAACTTTCATCATTCAATATGCACAACGAGGGTAACATGTAGTGCTGAGGTTTATGTATACAACCATTACATCAAACAAAATCTAAATTTGACTATGGTGATGTTCAAATCTTAGTCACCTCATTGTATATGAGAACTAAAGATGCGCCTGTTCAAAAAAAAATTCAGGGCCCGTTTGGATACAAAGGTGAGATGAAATCATCTCATCTCATCTCATCTAATTTCAACTAATAATCTCACTACTATTCACAAACCATCTCATCTCATCTCATCTCACTATCCAAACGGGCCCTCAAAGAGCTTGACCGGCTCGCATCACACGTGCTAAGGGTACCTAGCGAAGTTATAGGAACCCATATGTGAACGGCTTTCCAAGTAAACAGAATAACTTATAGTGAGAAAAGAATAACACACAACACAATGATGCTGAAAACTTCCAAGCCTTCAAAATGCTTTATATATCGTACTTTTTAGGTCTATAACATCCACGATAAAAATTGAATTCAAACATCATATGTGAAATTTTTCAACATAATGATTTGGCAAAATAGAAGTTAATATAAAACTTAGGTGGACATCTGCATCTAAAATTTATGAGAGCAGTCATTATTTTACTCGAGCATATAAGGACAAAACTTAGGACGATAAATATTAAGCACACAAGGGCAAAAGCAAAGCTAAACAATCCACATTGGAGAAAAAGAAAAGGCAGCACAATATGTAGTAACCAAATAAGGCAATCAATAGCCACATACCTTATGACATGTACTTGGGTCTTGTAGTAACCAAAGAAGGCAATCAATAGCCATATATTGCCAATCATCTGATGATCGAGCAATATTGCACAATGCTTCAATGATGCCAGGACAGCTAGCAACAGGCCCCTACCCAGCTTATGATGACAGATTGTTCTTAACAAACCAATACCCGCAGGTGAGTTTTCATTAACAAGTCCACCCCACATGCCTGGTAGCTTTATTAAGAATTCAGGCTTACATACACTAGGAAGAAACTCAGGTTTAAAAGCAAAGCAATTAATGAGCTGAAGGGACCAACACTGTAACTGGCTAGCCCATTCCTCCGCCTTCCTGGACTCCATTTCAACACCACCCATGCCACGTGTAAGCAGATCACAGTGATAGCTTAGCCTTCTATCGACATATTGGTAAAAATGCGAGTAAACTATTTCCAGGGAGCTCATCGCTAGTTGAATGGAAAGCTCAAGTATCTCACCATGACTTGCTACAGCAGAAAATGTGCTGGAATATGTAGCCAAGTGCCCTAAAGCTCGAACTGCTACTCTTTGTTCAACCCAAGTCAGCCTACCTCTCAGAAGTTCAACTAGGGGAGGGATCACTCCAGCATGAACAGAACTTTCCGCAAATTCTTCCATGTTCATGGTATAAGATCCAATTACATGAGCAGCATAATAAGGAATATATATGTTTTGGTCATGAGAAAGCCAGCGGCGATTTTTTAGGCCCTTCCATATGAGTTCAGCCATGCATTCAAATATTCCCAACTCAATGAACTCCGGGTCATTTGGATGTGCCATAGCAGTGTTCCAAAGACCACTGATTGGGAGAACCTGACCATCATCATCCTGCGAAGGAAGTTCTCTAAAAAACTTCAGTATACTTGCTCTGCGCTTGCTCGGATTCCCTTCTTTCATGACACAGAAGAAGCATCCTGGGTACGGGCAGTCAGATGATACTTTATCCATGCTCATTCATTTATTTGACTAGTTAGTTCCTCATCGACCACCTGAACTGAATAAGTGCTTCAACACTGCATATAGATGAAATATTGGATTAGCTTATTGCAGAATGTCAGCTGCCAACCAAAATCAATAAACCATCCAACTGCTACAACTGTAAGCTCCATTAACATTTTGTGGCAAGAGAACATACCGCAGCCACTGAAACAAGGATTAAGGATTCTTTCATTGGAACTTGACCACAATAGTACTCATGAATACAGATCACTGTCCTATATCATGTATAACCAATATTTTGCGAACCAATCTACAGGTTTGGATAAAACATTAACTTTTACTATTTTATTAGGAAAAACACAAGTTAGTTTTTTACTTAACAAAAAAAACACAAAAGTTAGTTTTTGCTGGCTTGCTCTTATTCAAATTATATTCATTCTAAATAATTGCCTGATTTTCTAGATGCATACAGCCGCACAACTTTACATACAGGTTCCGATGCATATTGCCTAACACTAATAATTCTCAGAAATACAGATTGTAGGTGCAGAGAGTTAGCCATACCAACAAATTACATTCATTATTTTGAGACAGAAAAAAATTTAACAGCTCGCTAACTATGCAAACCACAAGGAAAATTAGTGGACTGTGCGAGTTATGTTTTATTATTATTATAACTGAATCCATGGAAACAACAGAAAATCAAAAAAGAAAAACAGATCAAACCCATATATGATATGACGCACAAAAAACTGAATCAATTCGATATTCATGCACTGCAAACAAGTTAAAAATTAATGTCCAAGAGCCCAATTTGCAAAATGCCGAAGCAACAGCATCCTACCTTAAAAAAAGATATATTTTCTTTAACGAATTTCTGATTTCGTGCATCTTTACCAGTTCAACGAACAAGAAAATTAAAACAGAAAACAAGAGTATATGATATAGCCGCATCTATAAAGACGGACAAATAATTCACAATAGCGTTCTGACAACAGAATACTCGAAATAATTGAAAACCCAAGAAAATAGAGGTGACCACTCTAGTGCTAAAAAACAGTACCACCTAAGCTACATTTTTAACCTCAATTAGATCTAAATGATGAATCATCAATCTATGCAAATAAGTAAAAAGAATAAATAGATAAATCAAGTTCTTTTTAAATAAGATCCAAAAGCCAGGCTACCCAAATCACAGTAAAATTCAACCCACAACTGAAAATAATTAAAAATAAAAATGAACCTCGAGTATAAACAGCGAGACAAATTTAAATAGCAAAACACATGTGAAACCGAAAACAAAAGAAGAAAAACAGAGACAGATTGTGAAACAAAAAAGTAGATACCTCGGACGAACCCGCTTCGTACAGACGAAAACAACGGTAGAAGAATGAACTAAAAGAAATTCCTTAGCCAAACCGATGAAGAGAAAAGAAAAAGGAAAAAAAGAAGAGCTTTTCTAGATTATTCTCGGATGCTTGAAAGCAGACTATATTTTCGTTTCTGCGATAGAGGGAGTGAGTCTCTTCTGCTAGTTATGCTGCAGTCGCCGAACGGACATGGAACTAAAGACCAAAGAGAGCATAAAAGACCAAAGAGAAAGAGAGAGAAAGGAGCGGGCAGTGGTGGTGCCTCCCTGTCCAAACATATAACGGTGTTTTGTGTCTTCGGGTTTTGATTCTGACAGCCTGAGAAGATCCCCACTATGAAATTTGGCAAATTGCACACTATTTTTTTAAAAGTTTAAACTTTCAACCCCACACCGAAACGTTCAATTTATGAAGTTTCCCAAAAGAACGAATCCATTTTTCCCACGCGCTACCTCCGTCAACTGCAGTCACGCTAGGCTGGGGACAAGCCACGCCAGGCTTTCGGACACTTTAACCTGGTTTACTTTCATCATTAAAATTTCAAGTTTTAAAAAAATTTTATCCGTCATTATAATTTTTTTAAATTTTTATATAAAATAAAATAAATAATTTAATATTTTAAAATAAAAATAATATTAAAAAATATATTTTAATAATATTTTATTTAATTTTTTAACTTTAATCTCAACTCAATTTATCTTAATAATTTCTTAACATTTTATTTTATTAACTTCTTTCTTTTTAATTTAAATTTCAAAGTTTAAAATTTTCACCATTTTAATAATTAACACATCACTTATTATAATTATAAATAGCATTTTTCTTATGTAATTTGAGACATTTTATTATTACAAATGTGTTATATTAAGGTTGATGATTATATTTAAATAGTGATTATTTTAATAACAGTTTATTAATTTTTTTTATCTATTAATTCCCACCACTTTCATAAATTCAAAGCAAAACACACACCTCTATTTCAAAGGTATGATTTCAAATTGTTACGTAGAATTTCATATGCAATATAGTCCGGTAGAAATAATGGAATTAATTAAATAAGGAAAAATGGATTAGATAAAAAGTTTACGATAGCCCATAAATTTTAATATCAAACATCTTTTTACAATCGAGAAAAAATATAAACGCATTATAAGAATATTTCAATATTTAATATTGAGATCTATATTATTTGCAAATCACATTTAGGCCTCATTTGGATACAAAAACACTCTAAATCAATCTCATATCATATCATCATCATAATTTTTTTAAATTTTCATTCAAAATATAATAAATAATTTAATTTTTTCAAATCTCAAAACAATAATAATATTAAAAAATAATATTCTAATAATATTTTATTCAATTTATTTAAAACTATCACATTTCATCTCATCTCACTATCCAAACGAGATTTTAATTTTTTGAATCTACACTGCATTTATACAAAAGCAAGAAATTTATTAGATACCTTAGAAAAACAAATAACATTGTATTTTCATCTTAACATAAAATATCATAATAATTTAAAATCAGACGAGAGAATCACGCATCCATACTTTAAATTTATTTATAATTTTATTTATTTATTATGAATTATAAAAAATTAATAAGATTACAAAAAAAAATATGAGTGAGAGCGCGTGTGAAGAAATAGTTTTGAAAATGAAAGTGAAGGTTTTTTTGAGGAAGAGTGGACTGGACCAGCTTCATAATACTGCTATTATAATTGCGATCACAGTGTGCGATTTCCCCTTTATTTTCTCTTTGGGGTATGGGTGGGTTGGTCCCAGTTTCTTACACGCCTGTTTTCTTTCTTTTTCTCATTGGTTTGAATTGGAGACACCCAAAATTACATAACAGTCCCCATACTTCTTGTCTAATGACATTCAATATCTTAAGCATAGTTTCGAACAGTAGTAGTGTTAGATACAAGTTTTAAATAAAGAGTTAATCTTATAATTAGTCGGGCTGACCTCCACCAAAAAATAGCAATTTAATTCCATGTAAACATTCCATTTACACTACAATGAGACTGTATACAAGAAAAAATTCAGCTCTCACACTCATTTCTCTCTATCTCAGTTCTCTTCTTCAACCAACAAGCAGCCCTTCAGTCCAAATCTCACAACAGATCTCCCCCTCTTCTATGCAGATCTCTTTGTCGGCAAGCTCCCTCTCAACACTTAGATCTCCCCCTCTCCTCTGCAAATCTCTTCTTCCTTCTAACACAAAGATAATTTTTTTTTCCTAATTATCTTGTTTTTTGCTTATCTTTAGAACCGAAACATGTTATTTAGTTTTGTTAAGAAGCATGTTCTCATGTATCCTCCTTTGATTTGAAAAATCTATGATTTTTAAGTAGAGTGTTTTTAAGGCATATATGACAGCTACGATGGATTTTTATAGTAGTAGACGGTTAGGATGACAGTGATGGAGGGGTTGGAGGATGACGGTGACGAACGACGCTACTAAAGTGCACTCATGCCGTCATGCGGCGGTGTTGAAGGCTTGAACAATAGAATGTTGAATTGATTTCTATCAGATGTGATAAGGTTTCTGAAAGATCTGGTGTGATAAGGTTCGTTGTGCCTTGGGTAAAATTATTGATGTGGCAAATTTTGATTGAGGGCTGTTAAAGCCAAAGGACCAGCCCGACCGCTCTAAAGCGATCTTGATCAAATAAACAAGTTTTATGCAAGTCTTTTATAAAAAAAATAGATCTTATTCATAAATAATATTTTTCTTATATTTTTTTAGGTGAAATCTTTTTTTTTTTATGAGAAATTATACAAATAATTTCTCTAATAATCATTCGGCTTTTATTCCTCATTAATGCTGCAGTTCTGTTCATCGCCATATAATTCCGACGTTAATAATGTATTATCTCGTTAGCAAAATTAACTGTTATGATAAATAGATAAGCTTATAATTAGTTTATTATGATTTTCTTACTCTAGTTAAAATAAAAGAGAAAGTGAGAGGGAGGGGCCCATCCTTGAAGGGCCTGGGCCCAAAGAGGCCGAATCCGGAAACTCCAAACCCGAGGAGGCCAAGCCCAAGAACTCCAGGCCAAGGACAAGACCCCTTCGTGAGCTAAGAGTCCGGGCTGAACGACTATATGCTGAGCCTAGAACGACGAACGCATATGGGAAGACCTTTTGGCGCTGGTTCGGAGGAGCTAATGAGAATGTCTCGGGGCTTGGTAGCCCACCAGGACCTACTATAGGAAGCATGGCGAGGCGCCCAGCAGCGCGCGGACAGCTGCACGCTCGAGTATAGACTCCCCAGATTCACAGGACGACGCACTCAAAGGTGTGAGTCAGGAAGCCCGGCACGCGACGACGCATCCCACGCACTAAGGACTGCCTCTCCAGATTCATGGGACGACACACTCAAAGGTGTGAGTTAGGAAGCCCGGCACACGATGACGCATCCCACTCACTAAGGACTACCTTACCCACGACCTGACACGCCATAATCTCTTTCAGCTACCAGAGCCGCAGACTGACATACTGTTGCGGCAGGAAATGAGTGGTAGCAGACCTAACACTTAACGCACCACAACCCCCCCCCCCCCTCCCCCGCCCCCCAAGTAGAGGACAAGCCTAGCATAGCTGACATGCCACGATCTCCTTCAGCTTCAGCCGCCAGAGCCGCGGGCTAACGCTTTGTGGCAATGAAAAATGAGTGGTAACAAGTCTGACACTTGACATACCACGACTCCTCCCCCTCCGGCGAGGGCAGTAGGACTTGTATCAGGTATAAATAACGGGTTTCCTTTCCATGGGAGCCCTGGCTTAATTTCTGATTGTTCTTACTATTCTTTTGAGATCCCAATAGAGTATCGTTCGCTTACTTAGGCATCATAGTGACCTCGGACATCACCAGAGCCCTTCTTCCTATTTTCCAGGTGACGCGAGCTTGGATACCACAGAAGCGTCCGGACTGCAAAACACGATATCAATAGAAAGTTATGTAAAATTAAAGTATTTTTTTAATAGAGCGATATAATTATATTAATTAATTTGAAATTGATTATAAAATAATTGTAAAAAATGTGTAGCTGTATTATTTTATTGTACGTATTCATATACTAACACATCACTTTCATACAATCCACATACATTTATTATGCAGTATACCATTTTTAAAATCTCCGAGATCATTATATTTAAAGAAAAATATTATTTATACTTATAATCTTAATCTTATTTATTTAACTATAGGTGTTAATGTGTCAACTACTAAAAATTATAAAATTCAAAAATAGAAATCCAAATTTTTTTTTTTCAAAAAAGTACTGATAAAACAATATAATTGACATTTAGTATATATAATATTGTGTGTAAAATTGTAAGTACATATAGAACTAATCAAAAAATATTTTTTTGCCACGATATTAATTTATTACTTCTAAGTTTTAGATAGTGTTACATATGTTAGATACAAGTAAATGTTGAGTTGGTATAAATAATAAATGGTCATGTGATAAAATCTTAGTTATTTGATTTTAAAATTACGACCTTTCGAATTTAAGAATTATACATAATGGAACACATGACCTTTGAACGTATAGAGATAGTTTGTCATTTCTCATCATCTCTTTTATTATATAAAACTAATAGAATATAGCATTTATTTATTTTTAATTTGTTGTTTATTTTTTACCTGCCACTTCCCCCAACCCCCAAAAGCTAATATGATAGGTAGGTTGGAATAATTAAAGATAGAAAATGGAGTGACTGAGGACGGCATTTGGAGTGGAGCTCAGTCGACATCTACAACATCTTGAGCCACAAGATCAGATCTCGTGGGTTTTTGTGGCTGTAGGTCTCTTTCCATAGAGATCCACGAGACTCCATAACTATCCTTTCTTCGAGACTTACAGCAATTATGACAAGATTGTAAGGGATGGGTCTTTGTTGTAAATTATGATTATTTTTTAAATATATATATAAGTGTTATAGGTATAAAAAAAATTATATAAAATTAACTCATAAATTGATATTACTTTATGAAATCTGTTAGATTTATTTTATAATAAAAATAATCTTACAATCTAACGGTCATTGATATGATACTTCAGATTATAAGGTTAATTTTATTATAAATTAATTATGTTTATAATATACGTGTGTGTCAAACAACATTATAATTAAAAAAGAAAAAAGAAAACTTACCTTACTCCTAACCTGGCCTTTATTTCCAATCAAGTCCAAAAATAGCAAATACAAACAAAGAAATAAGATATTGACCTTGAAGAAAATGTGAAAAAAGAAAAAAAAAAACAAAGAATATTGCAAAGTATAAAAATGCTATTGAAAGGGAATAGGCAGCATAGTGAGAAATGCTTTGAATAGCCAAACGTTGGCCTTGACTCCAACACAGGATGCATGATTGGAGGTGGTGGGGGACCGAGGACCGACCACATCGACGTAGACAACTCAGCTCATCCCTTCTCTCTCTCTGGTTCACCTCGACGTCCGTTTCAAAATATAAAAAATGCTATAAGAAATATCATTCACTTCCACCAAACTTACGTGTAATTAGGGATATAATCGGTTTGGCCAGATTCGATTTTAGATAAAATTTAAGATTAAATTAATATATATTAATTTTATATTTTTTAAAATTGATTACGTCCAGGTTATCCTCTTAAATCGGTACGTTCAGTTTTACTGATTTCCGATCCGATTCGATTCGATCCGATTTTCAAGTTTTTTTTAAAATATAAAAAACATATAATAAAGTGTTATTTCTTATGATAAAATGTTATTAATAATTTAATATATATATATTATGTTTAAAGTACATGATCAATTAAATTTTCGTCTTTAAGATTAAATTTTTATTTTATAAATTATAATAACATTGTCTTATATATAATTATATTAATAACATATGATCAAACAAATTAGAAATGTTCATATTTAAGATTAACATTTTATGTTATAATTTATAAAATATAATATGAAATTATTTCATATATGATATATAATTATATATATTATATATAAAAATTTAATATATAATTATATATTATATATAAAACTTATATATATAAATATTTTGTATAATATATAAAATTAATTTATATTTTTTTTCCAACCGGTCCGGTTCGGTCCAGTCCGATCTTGGAAACTAAGGAATCGAAATCGGACTGGATTCGACCGGTTTTTATAATATAGGAACTGGTTCTGGAGCAGATTAATTCAAAACCGAACCAACCGGTTTGGTTCGGTCCAGTCCGGACCGGTTTTTCGATTTCTCAATTTAAATTTACACTCCTAGATGTAATTTATTATTTTTATCAATCTATTTAAATACATATATTTAAAATTTAAAATTGAAAAGAAAAAAATGATAAATCACATATATATATTTTTTTTTATAAGTAAATGATAAATCACATATTGATTAAGTAAAAATGCATAGTGTAAGGCTTTCACGTGGAATTTTTCTTTTAAATAATTATAGTAATTAATCTTATTATATACAATACGTACTTATCTTCAGCATGCATGTAGACATGACTATTTTGGATCCAAGTAATCAGATTCGGACCGCATATCCAGACTACATGCATGGCTCTTCACGTGCTCACGACAACTTGAGATCATGGAAGTACCGGGAACCATAAATAAATGTCCACAACCTAGCTAAGACCTTTGCATAATCCCGCATGATTATTACAAATTAATAACAAACTTGCAAAAGGGAAAAATATTGAGGACAGAATAGCAATGCCTACAATGTAACAGGAATTAAGGCTGTCGGAAAACATTTAGCCATTTAGGAAATGTTTCGGAAATAAGATGATATGAAAATCTTATGAATAGCAATAAGATAGTTTGTTAATACTTGTAAGATTGTTTGAATTAAGTATTTATCGAATTTTGAGAAATGAGAGAGAAAAACTTGAATAAAAAATATTCTAAAGTTAAAATATTGTTATAATAATTTTTTTAATATTTTTTTTTGTTTTGTGGTTTAAAAAAGTTGAATTGTTTTTTATTTTTTGCTTGGTAATTTGAGAAATTTGTAATAATTAGTTTGAAAAAATTGTAATGATTATTTTGAAAGTATTTATGTTTGAATGATATTTGGAAATGAAAATAAATGAGATAAGATGGATTGAGATATAAATTATTTCTAAACATCCCCTCAGTTTATTTTCTTCTAATGCTAGAGTTGATCGATTAGATCTTTTAAAATTCTTATCCGAATATTAAGATTTAGATTTTGAGATATCCATAAACACCTTATAATAGTACAAGTACATTTTTTTTAACAGTAAAAGCACATCCACTTTCATTATTGAATAACCAAATCAGACAATACAATCTCACTAATACAATTAGGTACAAATCCCATATCTACACACTTAGAACTACATAATAAAGCATGTTTTGCAAGAACATGTGCAACTTGATTAGAAGTCCTTTTAATATAGTAGATCTGCCAAGCTTCTAAACTATTTATAACTTGCTTAATTTCCTCCACAGTATGCCCATACCGTGTGAAATTCTCCTGTGGCTTATTTACTGCATCAACCACAATCTTAGTATCTCCTTCCAATATCAATCGATCAAAGCCAAGTTCACAATAGAAAACAAAAGCACTCAATGCTGCTCTAGGTTTAACTGAAGTGGAATCAGCACTGAACATCATTGGTTCTCTCAACACTGCTAAGACCTCTCCATGTACATCCCCGACTACAACCCCAACACCTATCTGTGAATGAACATTGTCAACTGCAACATCTCAATTAACCTTAACCCATGGTCTCTTGGGTGGCCTCCACCCTTGCTGTTCTGCTTGTCTGATACTACATTGGGATATCCTTTCAATTTGAGCACTTTGAAACTCTTGCAACGGCTCCCTAGTTTGACAAACAAGGGTTGTAAGATGGAGGAAAGACTGCTCATATATCACAACATTCATTCTAAGCCAAATTCTTCTTAAAATGATTGTCATTTCAACAAATTCATTTGGCTCTAAAACAGCATACATGTGTTCCGTAAGTGATAGAAAGTCCAAACCCCACCCACTCATTTTATGTATTTTATGACAACCAAGATTTCACAAATATCCTGCTGCTCCACAGTTCTAAAGAGCATGAATCACATCTTTAGGAAACAATCCACAGATAGGACACATATCAAATTCAATCACCATTTTTCTCACTAAATTTGCTCTAGTTGGCAAGTCATTATGACATGCCTTCCAAATAAAGACCTTAACTACCTTTGGAATAGATAGAGTCCATAGTTGTTTCCAAAACATGTCTCAAGTTGATTTTTTAGAAGGTTCACCTATATTCCTATCAATCAGCATCTTTTACAAGTGATAAGCACTTTTCACAGAGAAACTTCCTGATTGCATACATTGCTATATCTGCTTGTCTTCACTAATCATCATACCAAGAGGGATTTGTAGTATAATATCAACATCACTAGCAAAGCTATTTCTCACCATATCAGAATGCCACCTCCAATTATCAGCATCAATTAAGTCATGAACTTTTGTTGAGATGGGCAGATTTATAAGAGGAGTCTGAACTTTAAAAGTCTAAGGTTTAGGAAGCCATCTATCATTCCATATAGAAACTGACCTCCCATTACCAATTATCCAGATCATACATTCTTGCAATAAACTCTTAGCACCTTGAATTGACCTCCAAGGATATGAAGGTTGAGAACCCAATCTAGAAGTCAAAAAATCTCCATTTCTATAGTATTTCTTCTACATCACAGTTGCTACAAGAGAAGAAGGATTTTGAACTAATCTCCACACTTGTTTAGCAAGAAGGGCCTTATTAAGACACTCAAAACCCTTGAAGCCCAATCCACCAATCACTTTTGTCTTACTCGAAACAAACCAACTGATCCAGTGAATTTTATTATCCTACTGCTTATGACTCCACCAAAAGTTCTATATCATCTTAGTTATACCTTACAGTATACCTTTTGGGAGTTGAAACACCGACATGCAATATGTGGGGATGGCATGTACACTGCCTTGATAAGCACATCCTTACCTGTTTGTGACAACCACTTAAGTTTCCAATTACTGATCATTAGCCAGACTCTGTCCATGATATAATTAAAGGATCTAATTTTACCCTTCCCAATCATGACAAAAAGCCTACGTATTTCTTATAACATCTAACAGCTGGCACCCCAAGCATATTACTCAAATAGTTTTGTGTTTCTTCTCTGGTATTGTTACTGAAAAATAGTGTCGTCCTGTCTCTGTTCAACTTTTGTCCTGAGGCCATCTCATATTTATGCAGTAATGTATGCAAACACCACCATTCTTTTATTGAGGCTTTACAAAATATCAGACTATCATAGCAAAAACAAATGATTCAATCTAAAACCATCTCTGCCAATAGAAACTCCATTAATAACACCATTACGTCCAATATTAGTCAAAGAAGAACTGAGCACTTCAGCACAAAGGATAAAGATATAAGGACAAATAAGATCCCATTGTCTCAGTCCTCTTGAAGGAAAGAACTTCTGGCTTGGAATCCCATTTATTAGCACAGAATATGAGACATATTTGAGACACATCATAACACTACTGACCCATCTACAAGGAAAACCCATCTTAAGCAAAACAACTTCAATAAAAGGTCACTTCATTCGATCATAAGATTTACTCATATCTAACTTCAAGGCCATGTAACCCTCTCTACCTTTCATCCTAGTAAACATAGAATGTAGTGTCTCATAGGCTACCAATATATTATCTGAAATAAGTCTATTAGCAACAAAAGCACTTTGATATTGACTAATAACCAATACATTATCTTAAATAAGTTTGCTAGCAACAAAAGCACTTTGATATTGACTAATAACCAATACATTATCTTAAATAAGTTTGCTAATAACCCATCTACAAGTACATTAAACAAGACATGCACACAATTAATAATAAATATTGTACGTACGTAGATGCCATACAGTGCCTCACTCTAATAATTTATTCTAAGCCATATAATTGATCAAACATGAGTTATTAAAGCACCTCAGTCTTATTACCTGTTTACATGTGATCTACATTACATTGATGGTCTTGCTGTTTCTTCTCAAAGCTAAGCTGATCCACAGGAGCCACTTCACCTTGATTTAATATACTTTATTATATTTACGATATCGCTCTCACTCATTCTCATAGTAAATGATCATTTTCGTAAATACTTAGTCATAAATATATATATATATATATATTTTAAAGTGCATCTATATACGAGGTCTTGTGATATTTTTATGCATAAATATTTTTCAAAAGAAATTCATGTATTATGATATAAACCATAATATATATGATGATACGTTTTTAATAATGTGACGAAGAGGAAAGATGCATGTTAGGCACCTGATCATCATGAACTTGGGTTTGCACTGATTACTGTCGTGTATCTTTTTGACGCACTACTAACATATATAATATGAAATATTCATATGATATATATGATCTCTATTAAATTATATAAATACATTATACACCTTGAATATTATTTGAGAACAAAATTAGGGGTTGTGAGCTCAAATCCTTCAATTATCTGAATCACATGATTTTTTCCCATTTTATCAAATGATTGTCAGCATATGCACCGGCCGCCAACCTTTAAATGGTCCCATATAATCCTTTGGGTCATGAACTTCCATTATTATGTGCCATTCCATCTTGATCTTGTTTTTCAGAAAATTATTTTTTTAGCGTGTTTTTGATCTGATACTACACTTCCAAGTCATGAGTAATATTTTGAGAAAAACGACACACAATACGTACAATTAATGGCGTTTAAAGCGATGATCAATGTCTGTTTTCCAGAGATTGCATGAAGCAGACTGTTTTTTGTACTCCAAGACCAATATATAACGTATAATGTCTTTGTTTCTAGCGTTTGAAAACCAAGCTTCAGGAGTTTGGGCATGCAGCTCAAGCAGTCCCTTTCATTTCAGAACTCAGTAAGCGCGCAGTTGAAACGTCCCTGCATGCATGCATATATGCAAAACATAGAGCACTGCAATTAATACACGGTGATGATCATTTATACGATCGATCGAGGTTCTGAGGGGACAGACGAAGGTGAATTAATGTGCGTGGGGAGTAATTTCGAAGACAAGCACTGCTGCACTTGGGAGACAAATGTGGACCAATATCGGCTAAGAATAACTTCAAGAAAATTAAAGAGAATGGCATTTCAATGCTCTGAAGAAATTACATAAAAAAAAAAAAAAAAAAACGACGGCATACTAGTTTTGAATCTAAGACGGAACATGAGTTCAGCTGTTCAGGGCCTTGACCCATTATAATTGGGCTGCCCTGCCCTAACCATAAAGCAGTAATTGGACCCATCTATTAGAAATCGGTAATAAAACTGTTTTCGGCCTGTCTGCCATCCTAAATAGAACCTATACAAATGTTGGTCTGACCGGGAAAATAAATCAAAATAAATTAAAGTAAAAATTGAAGAGTAGGTAATAATTGATCCGGGTTAATGCCTTTTTATGTATTAATAGTGGGAATATCCGACTATTATTGACTAATCTTTAGAGTTTTACTACTCATCATCCTCATACACCAAACACTGTACCTTTTTTTTTTAATTTTTTTTAATTTTTTTTTAATTTTATTTTTCTTAAACTTATTGAATTCTTTTATTCATTATCCATATACACATATTTAGTAAGAGAAAAAAATATGATGTATGGTATGTAAAGATGATCAATAAAATTTTTCTTTTTCTAACCAAAATCCTATCATCATCACATGATATATTATTTAACAGCAACATTATCGGATGATGAATAATATATATATTTTGGGTCAGTTATTCTCTAATAAAAAATGACAATGATAAAGTTTTTGAAAAGTTCATCAATGCTTAAAAAAAAAAAAAAAAAACCTTAAAATCAAAACGCAAGTGGTAGAAGGTTGTCATTTTTGAAATAAAAAAAGAAAATAACACTAAAGCCACCGTTAGGGCTCCAATTAATGTATTTTATGTGTTCTTTTTTTCTTTTTTTTACATACATTTTTACACTTTTAAATATTTAAAAAAAATTACAATATTATTAAAAAATACTTTTTTAATCATGAAGTATAAAAAAATAAAACACCAATAAAACACCGCTTCAATTTCGACGGTGGCATATTATTCGAGACAGAGAAAAATAAAACACCAATATATATATATATATATATATATATATATATATATATATATATATATAAAACTGACCCTATCTTTGAAAATGCCAAACTTTCCCATTTGTTTATTAGGAATTAGGGAATTAAGAAAACGCATTGGACCTCAAAATCTGGCTGTCTGCCTTAACAGCAAACTGACCTTCCTCTTTCTGTTTACCATCCTTTATAAGCTAAACAAACTTTTCTACATCAACTCTTTAAAAACAAGTACAGAATTGGATCGAACTCCATTAAACTGAAATGGAATTAAACAACTAATATGAAGATATTTAACTGATGGAGAGTAAATCAAGATAACTACTTCATTCATCATCTTAATCCACCACTCCATGCCTAATTACCAACTGTATACATAATTATGAAATAGAAAAAAATCTATTTGTAAGTTTACTTATTGATATATTAAACATACCATTGATATAGAAACTTACTATAAAACAATATTTGTATTTTAACATTTTACTATAATTGTAGTAAATCCTACTAATGTCTTTACACAAAAGTAGTAGAACGGATCACAAAAATTCGAGTTTTGTTACATATAAATTGATATGTAGACACATTACTACTTATTATGAAACCCATTATATTTTTATAAAAAACAAAATATTAATAATTTTTATTGTAACTAATAAGGAATGTTTACACATAAGTAATTATTATATGTTGAGCATGCAAATAAAAGAGTTTATAAATACATTTTTTTCAAAAATTTAAGTTGGGAATGATTTCTTTTTACGATATTGGAGTCCTCGCCCCCCTAACTAGGATCAACTGTTTAGGTCCCGTTTGGAATTTGGATTCAATCTAAGTTTAAGCTGAATCTAACATCCAAACACTCAACTCTCAAATCACTAAACTCATTTCAACTCTAAACATTTTTACACATGGAACCCACAACTTTTTTCAACTCAACATCTCTTTACACGTGGGACCTACAATATTTTTCAACTTTTCTTTTTCAACTTTTCATAAATACATCTAAACTCATTTTAACATTCAAACACATCTAAACTCATCTTAGGTGGGCTCTACAAAACTCACTCCACCATTTAACTCACTATTATTCATAAAAAATTCAACTCAGCTAAACATCCAAATGTAATCTTACACTAGGATGAACTTTTGTAACTATATATTCCTCGTTGTGTGAAGTTACAAAGATATCCATTCTTATGATCGAATAGGTAGGCTCAGGGCCCTCAACAAAGACCACTGTCTCTCTCCTTCTCTTCTTTCTCTCTGAAATTCCATCGAGCTTTCCATCCATTTCACTGGGCGGAGGGGGTTCGGAGCTTAGGCTCCGATCACCTCCTTCCCTAACTAGCCCCAAAGGCTTTTTTATTTTTATGTTTTTCTATTTGCCTTTTGCCCCTAGGTTTTTCCTTGGTTTTCCCTCTTTAGGGCCGATCCTCGCCGATCTATTGCTTTCCGACAACCTCCACCCAACATGCGACGTCGGTTCAGCCTCTTTGGTTGCCGATCTTCATGTCCGTGGAAGAAAAATACGTTTATGTCCGGCGTGTTTGGTGCACGCGGGGTCCCTGCCGAGTGGGTTTTCTAGTCGTAGCCGCGTCCTAGAGTGGCATTGGCGGCCACGCGCGGCTCCACCGGCTTCAGAGGCCTCAGATTCTTCAAATCTGCTCGTCCATCCACCTCCTAAGGTGGTGCTTGTCCTGCACGCGTCGCCACTGCCTGTGTTGACCTGTCCCCGGCGACTCAACTTAGATTTCGGCTGCTACCCTATGTTACCGCTTTTTCTAACTAGTGATCTTGTAAGAGGGATTGTGAATCTCTCCAAAAATCATCTCCAGACAATACGTGACAGTGCACCTGCCACCTTTACCGCTTCTAGCAGAGGTTCCACTGTCTCCAGTGATGGTTCCATCATTCGCTTTTTTGCGAACATACATCTGTCTTTTTATAAGACGGCGTCCTCTCGTAAGATATAGATAGAGACCAAGAAATTAATCCTAAATAAACTCATTCACCACTTTGCATTGTTTTCTATTGCTTTTTGGGATGATTGTTGGGGAACTCCACCCCTCCTCATGTATCACTTTTTTAGTTTATTGAAATTAACTTCCTAAGAAAGAAAAAAAAAAAAAAGAAAGAAGAACAGGGAGTTACCGTCTTTACAGTATTGGAGTCCTCCCTCCTATAAGACTTTTTAGCCAAAATTTTGGAGAAAATGTGTTAAAATCTCAAAAAAATGAGTTTATCATTAATAGAAAATTATAGATGCCGAAAACATTATTTTTGTGAGAAATAAATAATTTAAAATTTTAAAAAATTAATCGTTAGAGATAAATAGTTAAAAAGATGAAGAGAAGAAATAACTTTTGTTTGAAAAAATTTGAAAAAAAATGTTAAAACAAGAATAAACAAAGATTATTTTAATAAAATAGAGAAAAAATAAAGGGTAGGATGTATGAGGTTTAAAAAATGTGTAATTAAAATAGAAATTAGGTGTTTTTTTACTAAAATAATATAGGAAGGCCCATCATGTGAACGCTCTAATAGAGTCTTTCCTGCTTTTCAAAGCTAAAAAAAAAAAGAAAAAAGAAAAGAAAAGACGTTGAAGTCAACAAAAAACCAACTGCTTTTTTCCAAGGAAGTGCGTTCCAGAACAAGAGCCATGTGAAAATAGAATAAGGCCAAAAAAAGCTGAAAATCACAGATTTAGCTTTCAATGGAATAAATTTAAAGAAGTGAAAGAATTGACCTAACTCGAGTTACCACCTTTGGATTGTCGGCTTGAATTAATCAGATGAAAATGATATTATGTAGATGATTTTATCTTTTCATTTTACTGTTTATATATTTGTTATTATTTGATTTAATAATTAAAAAAATTATTATTAGTATCTTAATGTATTTTTTTTATTTTTAAAAATATTTAAAAAATGTTTAAAAAAAAAAAAAAAAAAAAACCATTTGGCCTAGGTAGCACGCATAGCATCTGTCCCCATATGCTTAAAAACTAACAAAGGTTACCACAGCCACCGACAACACCAACTCCGAACCCGTCGGTTGAGACCCGACTATTCCAGAATCACTCAAATAACCTCACTAACGTATTTTCACAATTTATTAACTTAAATAATGCTTAAATATAAGTTTAAGTCATACACGTATCGCGTGTGTGTATATATATATATATATATATATATATATATTTTCACATTTTTTTTCTTTCTCTTTTCTTTTTCGTATTTCTAAAAAAAAAAAAAAAAAACATATCAAAACCATATGCATTCATAATAAAATATGAATTACAGAGTTCTCATTTACAAGAATGTGAGATTGGAGTTCTTCCAATCTGAAAATCAGTATTGTAGTCTCATGAATTTCTGTCTCGAATAATATATACTAGTGTTAATGTGGTCGATCGTATAACACATGTGCAATACAATAATTTCAAAAATTACCAAAAAGGTTGCAAGTACGAAAAATACAATAGAAACCAAATGAAGAAAAAAAAAAAATGTAAAAATCAAAACTTCGAGATAATTCACTTACCACTATAATCCAGGTGGCTATTGCCCCACACCATCCAAATTCTCAAGAGTGGGGAGAGGTGACGCCAGAATAAAAGATTATTAAATTAAGAAGAATTGCAAATAGTTATAACTTTGAGATTAAGGTTTTATTATAAAAAAAATCAATCATTCTTTCTTATGCCTACAAGTTGGGCTTAAATAACTAATAAAAAATAATAAAATTGTAATTAAGGTCAAATAATAGAATAAAGAATAAGATAACTATGATTAAAATATAGATTAAGGTATTGTTTGGATTCAAAGATGAGTTGAGATGAGTTGTGAATAGTAATGAGATGAGTTGTGAATAGTAGTGAGATTTGTGAGTTAAAGTTGATGAATAATAATAAATAGTAGTGAGATGAGTTGAGATGAGTTGAAACGAGTTGAGATTACTTGCGAATACAAACCGGGCCTAAGAATCTGGAATAAAATCTTTAATAAAAATAAGAATAATTCTATTTATCATCCTCACACACTATACACTTTATCTATTTTAATTCTTTTTTCAATTTTTTTATAACAAGTATGTGGTGTATGGATGATAAGTAGAATAGTTTAATTAGTTTAAGAAAAATAAAATAAAATTAAAATTAAAAAAATGAAAAATAAGTTTATAATATGTAAAGTGTGTGGTGTGAGATGATAAGTATCATTGATAGACATTACTATAAACGAAAATTAACCAAAAATAAAAGAGTTGACTAAAGTTGACGTTTCAGAGGTAAAAACGACTTATTTTGGGGTCGACAAAGGGCCCACCAGGAGAAACATGGTGACCATGACGTGCGTGCCAAAGAGAGCTTTTCCAATTGGAGTCATATGCGCAATTTTGATACATGTATTCAAAATTATAGTTAAAATATGGATGTCGCCGCTTCTCCTCGCCCAACTAACTAAGAGATAAGTCTCATTGCCCAACCGAAAGATAAGTCGCTCCTCGCCCACATCTACCACCTCTTGCCCAAATCCTAGAAATACTCATAATTGGACTTGGATCCTCCTGCATCAAGAGGTTCGCTTGAAAGATGGGATGGGATCCTAGGGGGAGGGAGGGGGGGTGGACAATGGGATTCTCCCTCATTTCTCCCTTCCACAATCCCCACCATGTGAGGCAAAAGGAGAAGGATTCCCTTCCCAAGTTTCTATCAATTTAAGTTTTGAGATAGATGATTGCTACACCTATAAAATGAATTACACAAAAATAATCTTACAAACTGATATAGTTTTATCTGATCCGTTAAATCTACTTTATAATAAAAGTAACTTTACAATCTGACGAATCATATCAGATCATGTCAACTTGTGGGATTGCTTTTGTGTAATCACTTTATTGCTAGAGTATTTTCCTTTGAGATAAGTAGTTATTTCATAGTAATTTCTAGTAGGGGTAAGGATCACTCGGAGAGCAACATGCCATGGTCTTTTTTTGTAATTTTCTTCTTTGATGTTTTCTTAATTTATATTTTTTGTTGAATTTTTTATGGGTTTAATAATATTTTGGTTTTATTTTCTTCATTTTGGATTTTTTTTTTCTGTTTAATATATTAATGTTTGAATTACGCTTGATAAAATACATGGTTTATAGAATAGCATTAGTTCTTTTTTTTCCTTGTCAAGAAATGTAGGAAATAAGAAGGTTTTGATTTTCTCATGCAGGGTGCAAATCATGTCTTCTGAAATTTATAAAATTGAAATCTCAAGTCTCAATAGTAAAGACAGTAGTAAATATCATCGTAGATTTCCAATATATTCTTAGAAATAAGAGATAATGGTGTGCCGATAGAAGGTGTTTTGATTTGGAAAAATGATACCTGCAGTCGTGTATAAATGTTGTACAATTTTTTAAAAAAATAGGATTAAATATGAAATTTATATGAAAAAAATTAAATTTTTAATAATAAATTTTATTTTTTTTTAAAATAATTTTGCGACGTTTATGAATTTTATGACGGTACATAACATTACTTTTTGATTTGATTGCATGTGATAAGATTTTGCAAAACAAATTAGAAGGGATTGCTTGGGCTGACCGTACGTGGGGTCGCCTTCAAAACAAAATGAGGATGTAGAATTTTGTTGAGATGATAATAAGGTACACAAATTACATCAAAGCAAGTAGCTAATATATCCACTTCCTTGTACCTACTCAAAGTTATTACATTAACACCATGGTTGCTTGCCCAATGGTATCATTCCAGCAAGGATAGGATTGAAAAATAATAATAATAATAATAATAATAATGTCTAACACTTATCGTAATACTCAAAATCTAATATTGTATAACATTATTGACGTGACAGATATTAAATACAGGTTATATTAATGATTGGTTTGATTGTTTGTCACGTTAACAGTGTTATACCAATATTACTTTTAAGATATTATGAGTAAAATTCTTATAAAAAATAAAACAGAAATGAAATGAGAGAGACTAGCTCTTCTTTCCCTCCTCACCACCTTCTTCCAAGTAGGACTTCTTTCTTCTGTCGGCGTTGGCAAGCAGACAAGTGACAAGGAAACACGTGGCGTATATCCCGTGAACCTTCCAGTTGGTTTGGGGTGGCTGGTGTAGCACCACTCTGTGAAACACCGACATGTAGTAGTGAAGCCCAACTGCGAAGCCCATAAAGATCTGGGCCAGTCCGAGAAACTTCGAGCCCAGCCCGGATTCCGTCGAGAACACGAGGATCAGATACATCAGGAGCAGAAGCAGATAAAGCACGTACCCAAGCGTTTGAAGGACCTGCAGACAAACGTATGTGGACTGCGAAGTAGCGTAGAAGAACTTCAGGGGCTCGAGCCCCGTGACTAGGGCGGAGAGGCAAAGAATGGTGAAGTAGATGGAGAGGTATATTTGGATGAAGATTAGGAGCTTTTGGAGAGAGAAATAAGCTTTAAACCTATTGAAAACAAGAGAGACTAAAAGCAAAGGGATGAGTATGAAAGCACAAGAAACTACGGTGGCAATGGTGGGTGCATATTTGTTGCCGACAATGGGCTTGAAACCTTTTGTGATTTCTTTATTGGCTTTGGTGAGGTAAGCTTTGGAGGTGGTCGAGAATTTCTCGAGGTCCGGAATCAAAGTCTGCTGGAACTTGTTGGGCAAATCTGTTAAATCTGTGAATCCTGAAAACAGATCATCTTGATCATCTTCTTGGTCAATCCAGCTGGATTGTGCTTGTTTCGTTATCTTCTGCTGGATAGGTACCTTTTTATCCGCTTTCTGTATCTTGTTCGGTTTTTTGGATTCATGCTCATTGAGTTTCTTGTCTAGGTAGGTCTGGATGTCTTTGGTGGAGGTGGGTTTGGTTGTTTTGTTCTTGGGTGTGCCTAGTTTTAGCAGATCCGAGGATTTCTTCGAGGAAAATGAGGTAGGTTTGGTAGAGTTTGTGGCTTTCGATGTGGAATTTAGCTTTTTGATCTTGGAGGTGGAATTCAGCTTCTTGAGCTCAATCTTAGAAAAAACACTGGAAGTGGAAGCTGCTTTGGTAGAATTCGTAGATTTGGTGAGCTTGGTTTGGTTTTTGCCGGACAAATCGAGTTTGGTTTGGTTTTTCGTGGATAAACTAGGCTTGATGAGCTTGGTCTGGTTCTTGGTGGATAGGCTGGTGGGTTTCTTTTTCGGCGGGTCTTGTGCTTCTTTTTCTAACATTCTTCTTCTACCAAGCAACTGTTTGCTCGGAAGCTGGGATTCTGAGCAGGCACAATAGAGAATAGAAGTAAAGAGGAACAACACAAGATAAAGCAGAAGTACCTTTCTGAGACTGAAGTACGTTATAAGTGGAGCCATTTCTGAAACCGAGGTATATTGCCTTGAAGTTTTCTGTTAGGGGTGCTTCAAAGATCAAACAGACTTTCGATTGGATCCAGAATTATTATAGGAGAGAGAGAGAGAGAGAGAGAGGTGGAAATTAACACTGGTGCATTTATAGTAGACAAAGGAAAGCAATGAGATGGGAGGAGAATTTAATGCGAAAACACTGTCACTGTTGAACTTTAAAGAATATGAAATGGGTCACATGGTGCAAGTAGGTACTGCAGAATCCCCAACCTTTACCTACGCGGTTTTACCGGCCCCGTGTTGCTGCCAGTTCACTGCCTCTCTTTCTGTGCGAGTTCTAAGCAATAATGTAATCAAAACTTATCTATTGAGCTTCGTGCAAATGTTATTTCTATGTAATCAATTATTCTATATATGTCAAAGTAACATCAATTCACAGAAATACTATAAATTTTAAATATACTTGTATATATATAGAATTGTATGTATATCATTACTCTCTTATAAAAGCTTAATCGAAAAGATGAAATGCCAGAATCAATTCTAAAAGCTCTCATGTGTATATGGTGTTGGTATTAACTGATTATCAACAGTTAAGTTAAAGTGAAATAGTAGAAGCAAAACAAAAGAAATAATGATAATCACACACACATAATATCAAGATTTAAGTGGTTCAGCTCAGAGTAAACTTACGTCCACTGGCGATGTTGGTCTCAAAGAATTCACTATCAACAAAGGTGGAGTATAGGAAATGAATCATAAAATCCTCAATCCTAAAGCCCCAATATACCTAATGAACTCTCAGAAATTTCACAAAAGGATCTCTCTCTCTGTATTCTGGCTGCTCAAAAGTTACAATATAGTGAAAATAATATGTATTTATTTTGAGATGGCACGGAGCCCTAGGTTACAAACATTCACTTAAGTAGCATGTTGAGCGAGGCTCGAGCAAACATTAGGGCTGACGCTCGCTCGAGTTGAGTGTTGAGTAAGTGTCGGGTGAACACTCTACCTGGATCTCGCTCGAGCTGAGTGTTGAGCGAACTCTCTATAAGGGTCCTGCTCAAGCTGACTGTTGAGCAACTATCAATCCAACAATCTATTTGAAGCTTCACTCGAGTAGCAAGACCACCGCTCGAGCGAATAACTTTGAGTGGTGTTTTTTCAACTAGAATCAAGTCACACTCAACAAATCTCCACCTTCGCTTGAATTCCGTCAAGCCTAAACAAAATCCATTAAACCAAGAGCCTACCCCCTTCATCAAATCCCTTAAGGGAATCACAGACCCCGAACACTAATCAAATCTAAACAAAGGTTGAACTTGTATACTGGAACTGGCTTCATCATCATATCTGCTGGATTTTTAGTGTAGCAATCTTCTGAATTTCTATCACACCCTCTGTAACAACCTCTTGAAGAAAATGATACTTGAAATCAATATGCTTGGTTCTCTCATGATATATTTGATTTTTGGTTAAATGTATTGCGCTATGGCTGTCACAAAACACAGAAATCCCATCTTGCTATAGTCCCAAATCACTGATCAAATCTTTCAACAAAATGTCCTCTTTCACTACTTTTGCCGCCACCATGTATTATGCTTCTGTAGTTGATAAAACAACAGTGGATTGTAGCATTGCTTTCCAACTAATAGCTGAACCACACAAAGTGAAAACATACCCTGTCAATGATCTTCTTTTGTCTAAGTTCCCAGTATAATCAGAATCAACATAACCAACAACTTTGGAACTGAATCAGTTTCTCTATCAAAGACTAAGCCAAAATTCAAGATTCCTTTCAAATACCTGGGTATCCATTTCACAGTCTGCCAATGAACTTTACCCGGATTAGACATATATCTGCTAACGATGCTTATTGCCTATGAAATGTCTGAACGAGTACAGACCATTGCATACATAATATTACCCACTGCACTGGAACATGGAACATTAGACATGAACCGTTTCGCCTCGTCAGTCTGAGGAGATAGAGATGCTGAAAGTTTAAAATGCGTAGCAAGTGGTGTACTTACTAGTTTGGAATTGGACATTCCAAATCTCTTAAGAACTTTCTCAATGTACTTTCTTTCGAACAAGTACAACTTTCCAGCTTTCTATTTTTGTGAATCTCCATCCCCAAAACCTTCTTTGCAATGCCTAAGTCTTTCATTTCAAACTCGTCACTAAGTCTAGTTTTCAACAAGCTAACATTAGACATGCCTTTGGTAGCAATAAGCATATCATCACCATAAAGTAGCAAATAAATGAAAGATCCATATCTGTGATAAAAACACAACTATCATATGTATTTCTCAAATAACCATGATTAATCATAAACATAGCAAAATGTTTATACCATTGCCTCGGAGACTACTTCAAACCATACAATGTTTTCTTCAATTTGCACACACGATCTTCTTTACCTTCAACACCTCTAGTTGATGCATATAAATGGTCTCCTCAAGCTCACCATGAAGAAAACTGTTTTAACATCAAGCTTTTGTATTTCTAGATCATACAAAGCAACCAATGCAAGTAACACGCAGATTGAATTGTGTTTCACAACTAGAGAAAAAACTTCACTGAAATCCACACATTCTCTCTAACTGTAGCCATTTTCAACTAAGCGTGCCTTGTACTTTACATCTGTAACACCCTATTTTCTTTTTCTTTTTTTCTCTTGAAGACCCATTTGCAACCAACCAAATCCCAGGTTTGGTTCTTGTGAAGAGACTCAATCTCTTTAGTCATCTCTGTGCACCACTCTACAGACTCCTTACTCTTGACAACTTATGAATATCTGGAAGACTCTTGACCATCAATGTCCTCTGCTGTAGTAAGTGCATACATCGCCATGTCTACATGAGCATATCTCTGAGGTAGCCTGATCTACCTCATCAATCTATCTACCAATAGCTATACTGTAGTCTTGCTCACCCTATGCGCCAATATCAGAATTAGAATCATGCTCATTAGCAATAGTGTGATCTTGAGTGCCACCTGACACCCCTTGTGAAGTTTTAACCTACAACTCCACCTTATTACTATTATCCTGCTTTTTACTTGTAGACATAGTAAACTCATTTCTCAGATTAAGCATGGATTGTTCATAAAATATAACATTCTTGCTAATTACAAACTTGGGTGATTTAGGATTAGTACACTAAAACTTGAATCCTTTTGCCTCACTGGCATATCCAAAGAATATGCCATCCTTTATCCTTGGCTCAAGTTTTCCTTTATTAACATGAAAATATGCAGAACAACAATTTTTTTTAAATTTGAATCATCAACAGGAGTACTAGACCATACCTCATTTGGAGTCTTCAATTCAATAGCTGTGGCTAGAGAGTGGTTAACCAAATAACAAGCTGTGTTGACTACTTCAGCCCAGAAATCTTTAGATAAGTTGACATTTGAAAGCATACTGTGGACTCTCTCCAAGAGAGTCCTATTCATCCGTTTAGCTATTCCATATTGTTGTGGAGTGTGTCTAACTGTGCGGTGCCTGACAATACCTTCATCTTTGCAGAACTCATCAAACTCACTTTCGCAAAATTACATAACATTATCAATTCGAAGTCGCTCTACCTTCTTGCCTGTCTGATTTTCAATCAAAACCTTTCACTAATTAAAGTTAGCAAATATACCGCTTTTTTGTTTCAGAAAATAAATTCAAACCTTTCTGGAGTAATCATTAATAAATGTGAGTAAATACTGAGCTCCACCTTTTGATGGAACAAAAGATGGACCCAAAGATTAGAATGAATATAGTCCACATTACTTTTGGTTCTGTGAACTCCTGTAGTAAACTGCACCCTACACTATTTTTCAAAAACACAATACTCACAAAAATCAAGTTTCCATATTTTTTGATTACACAACAGATCCTGCTTACTCAGAATAGACATCCCATTTTCACTCATATGACCCAAAACATGTGCCACAGTTGGGTAATTTCTGTGTTTGGATCATCTAAAACAGATACTGCAGCTGCACTTGTCATTGTACTGCCTTGAAGGAAATAAAGACCACTAGTCTTATCTTATTTCATTACAATTATGGAGCCCTAAATGACTCCAATGACTCTAGCTTCACCTGTGTACCAGAAATCCAGAGAATTTAGAGTGCCCAAAGAAATAAGATTTTTCTTCAAATATGAGATATGTCAAACGTTAGACAAAATTCTGACAATTCCATCAAACATCTTAATCTTAAATGAACCAATTCTAACAATTTTACAAGTCATATCATTCCCTATCAGAACAAAGCGATTGTTGATTGGCTCATGGGAGGTGAACCAGTATCTTTTGGGATACATGAAAAATACAAGCTGAGTCCACGACCCACTTGTCACCAAAGCGATTGTTAGAGCTGCTAATTGCTAAGACAATATTTGAGCCGTTAGACTTATCGTCAGCAACGCTAACGGCATTAGAAGAACTAGTACCCTCATTATTTTTCAGTCTAGGACACTCATTCTTATAATAACCAAATTTATGACAGTAATGTCATATAACATTTTTTTTTATTAAACTTTGAGTGTGAATGCCTCTAGATTTACCCTTGTTCTTCTCTGAACCCCTAACAAAGCAAAATCACTGGATCTACTCCTGCTAAAGGAACCCTTAACAAACAAAGCACTGGCTTGATTATCCGTACCCTTCAAGTTCAATTTAGTTCTCAATTCCTTATAACTCAAAGCAGATTTCACATCTGCCAAGAAAATAGTATCTTTACCATATAATATTAAATTTAGAAAGTTATCAAACGATATAGGTAACGAACACAACAATTAAGGCGTAATCTTCTTCTTTAGGTTTAATGTCAATATTTTTTATATCTATAATAATCTTATTAAATCTATTTAAATGTATTGACTGTATGGAAAAAAATATATAGTGGAAATCAGCATTGAGATTGCAACTAACCAAGCATCATGAGCCATTGTGACATTAAAAATGCCATTTGACTTGAACTCTTAATTTGATATCCCTGGACTTTGGGTGTACCCACTCCCCAGTTCTCTTCCTTTTCTGAATTTTGCTTTTCCATTAGGTAAAAATAATAGCAAAAGTTGATCTGTTTGGTAGGCCCAAGACAGGCTAATCCCTATAGGAGCCCACGTTGCATCTCTGAAAGACCCTGGTGGGACCCGCAGAGTGGGGATCCAAAGCTTTGTGTAGGTACCCTACGTAACACTCGGTTCAGCCATTCACCGTCAGCCCTTCTGATGAAGTTACACCCACCGCCACTCTCTCTAGGATTCTGGTTATAATACTCTCATCGTGGTAATTTGAAATCTAGGATCCACATCCCAATTTTCAAAATTTTATTCAGATGACTACAGATGTGATTCAAATCCTCTAATGCAAAGCATACTCCATATAAAATTGCCTTTTGGGTTCTCTTGACTTCAATGAATCATCTTGTAATATATTCCGATCCAAATGTTAAAAGGTTACTTTTACTGCAATGATAAGAGACACTTTTGGATCTTTAACCAAACCAACCATTCGTTGGTTGTACGTGTTCCCATTGAGACGGACCATATATGGAGGAATATGATAGGAAGGCACAGATATGTAAGTAACACTGTTTTCTAGAGCAAACTGTCCAGCACAGACCACACAATGTGGTAAGACTAGTAGTACATATTGTCCATCATTGCCCTCGGGAAAAATGAAAAGTTGGTGTTACTTGTCCTCCATTTTGGGTTTCTTAGTAATTTAAGATTGAAATTATCATACCCTCAACTTTTCGGCTCTCAATCATGAGCCTAATAATATACATTGTTTTATTTTAGTTGAAAAAAAATAAAATAATAGAATTGTATCTTTCTCAGCTTGTCACGAGGTCGTTTGCATGTCACAAAAGTACATAGATTCTCTCACCCTCTGCTAATTTGATACCACAGTACTTTACCGTATTTGTGTGGACTCATAGTATTAGGAATGATTCGAGAAAAGTAAAATGAAAGTGGAATCATCAATAACACGTGACACAAGGTTTACATAGTTAAGCAACATCCTTACGTTTACGAAATTACAGAAGATTTTACTAAGATAAAAATCAAAGAGAGTGCGATTGAATCAATATGTTAAATTTATAACTTTTCAATTTGAATTAGCTTGTCTATATAAAATGAAAGATGATCTATACTAACTATCACAAGATGCTTGGCTGTCTATTTTATGATTCAGAGGTTGAAACGTAGGCTCGAAAGATGTATACTTGAGAGCTGAGTGTGTGATTGATGGGTTTAATTCGAGCCTCAAGCTCTTGATGGCAAATTGAACCAATGGATGGCAATGAATATGACTTTATTGATTGCTAATATGGTTCATCTCTTTGAAAATGATAGGAAACAACTTTGAATACGAACCTTTATTAATTAGGATTGGGACAAGGGATATTGTCTTCTGCTCTCCAACGCCAAGGCACAAACAAATTAAGCAGTCGTTATGCATGTAGTCCGGCCTTAAATTTTCTTGTTGCCTGCGCTTTCACTCCTAATTCTATCCCAATTCAAAACCATGCAGTTTCATACCAAGCTTTGAAACCAAAGGATGAGGATTTTTGTTGTGTCGGAGAAGCACATGGAGTGATGGGAGGAGACGAAAAGGCCGCGAAGGAAAAGATGCATACTTATACATCTCTTTATTTCAAAGCGTGTAACTTTAGTGATAACTTTAATGAGGACCTGGTCCCCCTTTTCATGTGCTAAAATGGGTCATGTTTTGTAATGTGTACAGGTTGAGAAGATCAGCGGAAAGAGTAAACATGTAGAGCAAACAATGAAATGAAACGTAGATAATGCAGCTCTCTCTCCTAAGTCCTACTCTTTTATTTATGAACTCGAAATGGAATAATGAATTGAACACCCGAATCCCATTTGGTTCTGTATCTGGGATTTAGTCCACTTTTCATGAACTAAAATGGGTCCTATTGGTTCTTAATCTTTGGATCAAGCAAGAGCTTGATCAACCAGTTTCTGTTCATATGAAAACTTTCTGATGACAATATCTTCATCCTCTTAACATTTCCTGCAATGACCTTAAATCGTCTGATTTGGGGAGGTAGAGATATCACAAGATGCAAGTTATCCTCCAAGTACATTTTATAAACCAAACAAAAGAGATGCAACAATGGTGAATATAATAGAGCTTCAGATAAAGGCAGACTTGTTTACTCATTATGAAAACACCATGAATGCATTTAATAATAAATGCAATATCGGTCAGTTAGAACAAAAGGCAAGGCCTCTATTGTCTATCCTTCACATGTCAAGTTGTGTAGGAATGTTATTTAGCAACAATTTTATAATGTTTAATTTCCTGTAGGAACAACTTGCTCATATTTTAAGCAAAAAAACAAAGTTAAAAAAAAAAAAAAAACCTATATTTGCTGTTGATTCTCCGAAAGTGTGGTCATGAATAAATTGAGTAGATTCCATAGCAGGGGGGGACATACCAGTGAAGAAAGTTCCTACACCTGTTTGGAGTAAATGAGCTCTTACTTGTTCATGACCAGAGTTAGAAAAACAGGGTTTTTTATGGGTCCTTCCTGGACTAAAATTAAAGGAGAAAGAAAATTGATGATGTTTTGCCTTTGGATCTATTCATTCTGAGAACTGTGATGAAGTCATGAAGCCAAACGAAAGAAAATGGTTTTAAATTAAAGGAGAAAGAAAATTGATGATGTTTTGCCTTTGGATCTATTCATTCTGATAACTGTGATGAAGTCATGAAGCCAAACGAAAGAAAATGGAAAATGGTGTTAAAAATTGGGGTGAGAGAGGCTCGAACTCTCGACCTCAGGATAACTCAGAAGCTATGAGACCTACGCGCTAGCCAACTGCGCCACCACCCCCGGACGATTTTATTCTTCTCCACAATAATTTTGAATCATGATTCAGTATATATAGTAGACAAGAACATTGATCTGAGCACCATTTTTTATTTATTTATTTTTTACAAGGGTTTTGAGGATTTTGAACCCAGGTTCTCCAATTGAAGAACTGGGTCATAAGTCATCAAGCCATCAGACACTTGACACATTGCTTTGAGCACTTGAGAATAACGTCGACGTGAGAATCTGAATCACCATATCAATTTGAAAAAACTCAATAGTTTAATTTAATATTAGATTTTATTATAATACCATAATTTAGTGTGGAATAAATATGAGTTGAATTGGAAATAATTTCCTCCCTACTTACACTTCGGAAGTATGTAATAATATCCAGTGATTTGGTATAAGAAAGCTATGAATGCAATGCCCTAGATTGAATATAGGAAAATGATAAATGAGATTTTACATTGATTAGAAAGGAGAAGTTCTTGCCCTTTTATAATAATTTCAGTACGCTCCAATTTTAATATTAACTAGTCATTTTGAGCAATCATTTGGATTCATCCTGGTTTTCTCTCTCTCCCCAAGTGATATTTCTCTCCAGCCTTAATAAGAATAATCTTCCATTCTTCGACCATAGGTGGGGTGGGCTTCACCCACTCTCCCCCTGTTCGGGTCACCCAGATCTGTCCATCATTTTTTTTCTAGTTTTATACTTATTTTTTGTCTATAGCACCGAGATGTGTCGATCTGCTGCCTTTCGGCCTCCTATGACCATCACGTGCCCCACCACCAGATTCTCCAGCCGCCAATCCTTTGGACAGAAGAAGAAAATTGATTAAAAGTGCAGCATGTACGTCTCACACCAAGCGTGAGACTCATGCGCCGTGGCGCCAATAGGAGTCTATCGCCGCCACGCGTGGTACCTTCGGGATTAGCAGCTTATCTCTTAGATCTGACCTTTATCTTCACACACGCCTCCACAACCAATGACGGTCATATGCCGACGATTCGACTCATCTTCGAGTTGCTATTTTCCTAGGTTCCCACTTTTCCTAACAAGGATCAAGAGGAAGAGGTAGTGAAAGTCTCCTCAAGCCAATGCAGACCAACAAAATACAGCACACAACAATCCCCCGCAGCTTTCAGTCGTAGTTTTATAGTCTATTTATCAAACTGTGTCAAAACCATTTCAAGCGGCTTCTCTTTGTTGGAAATGGGTGGGAGCTAAGTCATTGACCCCAGATCCTTATTTATTTTATTTTTCATGTGTTGTATTTTCTGGTTTGGGAGGATTGTTGGGGGCTCCCACCCTATTGAATCTTGTATCTTCTAACCGTTTATTTTTTCTATGATATGCTTGTTTGAGGAAAAAAAAAAACTAGTCATTTTGAACCATAAGCCCTGATTGGCTTGTGATTTCCTTGCATTTATCCTTATATCAAGTATTAAATGTGTGACATATACTTATCCCATTATCCCAACTAGTTGCTTTTCATGATAGTGATTTCTCCTGGAGATTAATTATCTTGCACGCGTTCCAAACCATGAAAACATTTAGATATGACAATGAGGTGTAGATGCATTTACCTATTGATACGGACATCCTAATTTGCTATCCTCACCTGATGACAAAACATTTAGATATGAAAATGAGGTTTAGCATGATAACATTTGTTGGTAATGCAATAATCTCACTTTAAAATTTAGATCGATGTGGAGAAGCAGCACAAAGCTTGGATGCAAGTTACCGGTTGAAATCACATCTGTTGTGAAAACGATGATAGACGAAACAAAAGCAAACACAAGCAAATCAATTACATGACACAAAATTAATGCAGTTCGGCAACGTGCCTACGTCCATAAAGCTGCAATGAATTTTATTATATTGAAGTATCACAAAATATATTTTGGGGCGAAATCTCATTGTTTAGAACACTCTAAAGTCATATACTATTCATTAAGTACATATTTATAGCGTTATACAGTGACAATTCTAATTTTTACTTTTATGCGTTATTCGCTCAACCAAAGTGTTGAGAGTGCTTGAACGAACTTTTAGTCCGATATTTGCTCGAGCGATATGTCGAGCGAGTCTCGAGCAAACTCTTTGCCTGAGTTTCACTCGAGCTATCTGTCGCACAAACATCGAGCAAACTTTCTGTTGGCGCTTCCTCTAATAGCAAACAGTGCAAAAAATCGGCCCAACCCGAATCACAAAATATATAGATGGTAGCTGGTGAATGTTTAAATGTTGACGATATAGGGGAAAACAACGGTCCGTCTTATATTTCACTCAGAAGACAAGCTCTAAATACGGGTTATTGTGTCCTAAAGAGGGGTCTGTTTTAATGGAGTTTAGCAAAAAATGAGTGAGTACTTCTTTGACTGGATTCAATTCCCTTTTGGGGGCGTATTTCCGTATGTAATATGTATATGCATGAGTCATGTTTTCTTGTTTAGTCATCCTCAACAAAATCATGGTGTTGAAATTGACAGCCCTTCATAAAGCAACATAGTACATATCTACAAGGTAGTGCATGGCGAGTTGTGAGATTTCAGTTGCACCCAGGCATAAACCACGGATCCTTCCATTCGTAATGACGGTTGAAATGAAATGAAATCAAAGCATTTTTTTTGTTGCAAGTCGATGCCTACACAATTCTAATGCACTTTCCATTCAATATATTTCGACTCCATCAAGATAAGACCAAATTACTAGGTACCTAAGAGGTTTACAGAAAGAATATATGATCAAGACTAAAAAGACTTGGTACCTAAGAATACCTGCTCAGCTCACAATAAAATCATGAGCTTGAGCGTCTGAAAAATAATATGGTATAGAAAAATCGATTAGCTTTTAACTTATAAGCAGATACCAAGTTTGGACAAAGCAAGTAAATGAATCTTGTTTATCATTTAAAAGTTGTTTCAGAGTAAGAAGTTTTACATACTTCAGATTCCACTTGACAGGAACATTTTTCTTCTGTACTTGTGATCGTTACCTGATGAGAAAGCAGAGATAACTTGTCATCAATATCATTTAAATCAAGGCTCTTCTTCCCTTCATAATCAATGTCAATTTCACTTGAAGGAGAATTATCTGCTTTCAGTGCTTGCATTTCTGACATGATCAGTGCCTCCATTCTTGCACGTTCACGGTCTCTTGGGTACTAGCAATAGAGGAATGAGTAGATGAAGCAACAAATTGCTGATGGAATGCTAATTACTATGAAGAGTGCCTTGGCAAGTGATGCTGCATTCTCTCTATCTGTTTCAATCCCTACAGAGTTGGAAGATCCTTTCACATTTGGTTTATAACATAAATATGCTGAGCCAGGCAATATGCCGACTACATCAGGGCCAAATGATGCTAGCATGAACTCAAATGATTCATCCAATCATAGATACTTGTACGAGACTTCGCAGGGACTCTCTCTGCAAATATTGGACTGCACACCATTTACATATCAATGACAATATTAGTGAGGTGTGTTAAATGTATCTTCATTAATTTACGTTGAAATTGCTTAGTTACATATGCATCACTTGAAAATATGATCTCATTAGTTTATATTTTTTTCAGGGCAATCCTGATAATAACTTGTCAGCACCTCTCAGCAATGCAAATAAGTCCAGTGAAGAACATGTTTCAACTTGAATGTTAAATTCGTACAAGTTTTCTGTCTGTGCAAGTAATCATTTTCCTCGAGAGGAAAGCCATACCAAGGAAAACTGTGAAAGCAAAGGTGAAAGAAGCGGAACAGTCATGTTGATAATTGCATTCGGCTGCAAAGCTATTTGTATCTCCATGACTAACATCAATTCAATCTACTCTAAACTAGACAATGCCCCTATTTATGCCTATCCTTTTGCAAACACAAACTGATAGTGAACCTTTAAACAGGATTTGGTTATTAAAACTAAAGTAATCACTCCAGATCAGATATGGTCCTACTGAAGCACATTCATGCCACGGGGATCTAGATGCGGTCCTAACTTTCAACATTTTAGCATGAAGTGACCCAGATCAAGAATTAAATCTCTGCATGTTTGCACAATGCGAGACTTCTGCTCTTGCGATGGAAAATTACCTGCTAACATACACCATCATAAACATTCCAAAATACTACAAAATGTGAAAAAGAGGTTGTACTATGCAGTACATAATCAACAAGTATCCGTACTTGTTAGTTGCTGGAGCTGCCCAGGATGTGCAAAATCCGATAATGAACAAGACCAGTCCATGCATGAATGCCGTGAATGGATCATCAGGCAATACTAAGCAGTAAAATAGTTGTTGAAGGACCACACCCGTGGTTATCTGTGAAAAAATTGTTCTTCCAGTATTGAGTAAATACTATATCCCCCATCCTTCCACCAAACAGACCCCCAAATGAAACACCAATTATTTGTATCGTCCGAAGGAATGCTGTTTTTCCATGGGAGAAACCAATGAGTTCCAACCACATGGGGGCAAACGACCAAGCTGACCCGGCAAATGAACCAGAAACACCCTGAGCCACAATCACCTGGAACGATGGGATTCTAACAACCAATTTTGCTTCATTAAGTAGGTCCTTTACATCCGACCAAAACGGCTTAGGACCTCGATTTTTAACTGTACTCTCTTCGAAAAATGAGGATCATTTGCAAATAGGCGGACTAATATGACAACCACGACAATTGTGATTCCAACAAGATGAAAAGCAAATCTCCAACCAGGTATACCCATGACAGATGTTGAGGCAAAGAGTACAGCACACAGCCCGCCAATGAAGGATCCCAGGTTTCCTGCTTGTTGTAGCCATCCAAAAGCCAAAACATGGTTGCTCTCATCGGTTGAGTCTGCAACAAGGGACTGAATGACAGGTTTGACTATGGCAAGTCCAATTCCATTTAAACTTCTGGAGACTGCTACCTATGGCAAGAAACCAAATGATCAAAGATGTTAGACTCTGCCACAGATAATGCTAAAAAACAAGTGAGAAGTCTTTGTCAGTGTTGCCTATTAAGGGTCACCCTTGAAGTTTGTTTAAAAATCTCATATATTTCAAAGTTTATTGGCGTAGCGAAAGACGGGAAAATTAAAGAATAGAGTAGAAGTTTGCAGAACAGAGTAAATGGAAGAACTGTCTTCCAAATAGATGAGAATTGCTGAAAAATAATACTTCGTAACTTTATTCTTCAGATAAATGACATTGTCTTCTCATTACATTGATAGCCGAATATATAAAACTCATGAAAGGAAAATGGACATTCTATAAGGAAATAACTTATAGAAGGAAACAAATAAACTAGCATAAATGGAAACTTGCAGAAAGGAAACAAATAAACTAGCATAAATGGATGGAAATCATATCGATCCGAAATAGGAAAGATCGTTGACGTCGTGATTTGAGGCATAATGCATGAGATGCATGAGAATCCGCTACGTCTTCAGGTAATTGGTTGGTCAGGAGTTGGAGCCCTCAGCTGCCATGTTGTTGCCTCCCATGTCCATGTCCTGCATCAGTTCCCCGCCACTTAGAAAAAAACTCGTCTCGGAGTTGGAGTCCTCATTGAGTTGTTCATCGGGGGGATGATACTCAAACAAATCAGCCACGTTGAAGGTAGGGGAGATTGACATATTTTTTGGGAGCTCGACGACGTACGCATTATCATTAATTTTTTTAAAAATGCGACAAGGACCATACTTCTTATCTAGAAGTTTGCCATAGGTGCCTGCTGGAAAACGATTCTTACGCAAGTGGATCATCACTAAGTCGCCTTCTTGAAATACTTTGGCTCGCCGGTGCTTATCCGCTGCTCTCTTGTAATTCATGTTAGCCTTCTCTAAATTGTTGCGGACCTCATTTCGGACCTCTTAAATTTTCTCTGCCAAATTCTCAGCTGTGACATTGACTCCTGGAGTCTTTGGGAGGGAAACCAGATCAAGAGCATATTGTGGGGGAGTCGTATAAACTACTTCAAACAGGCTCTTTCCAGTTGACCTGTTCTTCATGCTGTTGAAAGTGAATTCCACCTGAGGAAGGCTCACGTCCCACTGCTTCGGTTTGTCTCCATACACGCAGCGCAACATATTGCCAAGCGTCCTGTTGGCCATTTCAGTTTGGCCGTCCGTTTGTGGGTGACAAGTGCTGCTATATTTAAGCGAAGTCCCGAACTTCCTCCACAATGTGATCCAAAAGTGGCTAAGGAATTTGGTGTCCCTGTAGGAGGTGATGGTTTTCGGGACGCCGTGTAGACGAACCACTTCTTTGAAGAACAGGTATGCAACGCTAGATGCATCTGATGTCTTTCGGCAAGGAATAAAGTGTGCCATCTTGGAAAATCTGTCCACTACCACAAAGATGGAATCAGCTCCTCGTTGAGTTCGCGGCAACTCCAGTACAAAATCCATGCTCAAATCCTCCCAAATGTTTTGAGGGACTGGTAGGGGCGTGAACAACCCTGTATTTTGAGTTTGGCCTTTCTTCACTTGGCAAACAGGACATCTCTGAATGAACTTTCCCACATCCCTTTGTAGCTGTGGCCAAAAATACCTCTCGGATACTAATGAGATGGTCTTGTCTTGGCCTACATGTTCTCCTAGCCCACCCCCATGCAGCTCACGTAGGACATGTTCCCGTAGTGATGTGCGAGGGATGTAAAGTTGATTTCCCCGGAAGAGATAGCCGTCTTGTACATGAAAATCTGACTTGGGCTGTCCTGAATTGCACTACTTCCAGAGTTTAGCAAAGTCTTCATCATCGGCATATAAATCTTTAAGCTGTTCAAAACCAATGATCTCAGTCCTCATAATGGTGAGCGCGGATGCACGTTGACTGAGAGCGTCGGCTACTCGGTTCTGTTGTCCGGACTTGTGCTTGAGCACCATAGTGAATTTCTGCATAAAACCAATCCATCTTGCGTGTATTCGGTTCAAGCTATTCTGGGTATAGATAAACTTTAGAGCATGATGGTCGCTGTAAAGGATGAACTCACGTTGAATGAGATAGGGTTCCCAGTGCTTCAAAGCCCTTATGACCGAATAGAACTCCAGCTCGTATGTGGTCCATTTGCGCCATGCTTCATTTAGTTTTTCACTGAAAAATTCCACTGGTCGACCCTCTTGGACTAGGACAGCGCCTATGCCAACAATAGATGCATCACACTCAACTTCAAAAAGCTTGTCGAAGCAGGGGAGGGCTAACACAGGAGCTGTTGACAATTTTTCTTTAAGAGTGTTGAAACTTTCCTCTTGTTCCTGACCCCAATCAAAACGTCCATTCTTCATGCACTCTGTAATTGGGGCTGCCAAGGAACTAAAATTCCTTATAAACCTACGGTAGAAAGTAGCCAAGCCGTGGAAGCTGTGGGCTTGAAGGACAGTGGTCGGGGTTGGCCACTCACAGATCGTACACACTTTTTCTCCATCCATGTGTATCCCGTTGGCACTCACCACGAACCCGAGAAACAATAAACTGCTACTCAAAAAGTGACACTTCTTCAGGTTGATGAGCAACTTATGCTGGGAGAGGGTGGATAAAACTTCTTTGAGATGGCCCAAATGATCACTCTCACCGTGGCTGTAAATGAGAATATCGTCAAAATAGACCACAACGAATTTTCCGATGAACGGCTTGAGGACTTGGTGCATGATGCGCATAAAAGTGCTTGGCACGTTAGAGAGACCAAACGGCATCACTAGCCACTCATATAGGCCTTCTTTGGTTTTGAAAGCTGTCTTCCATTCATCGTCGGGCCGAATTCGTATTTGGTGGTACCCACTCCGCAAATCAACCTTTGAAAAAATTTTAGACCCTGCAAGCATGTCTAACAAGTTAGTTAGTCGAGGAATGGGGAAATGGTATTTTACCGTTATCTTGTTATGGCACGACTGTCTACGCACATCCGCCAGCTTTCATCTTTTTTTGGTGTGATTAATGCAGGTATCGCGCAGGGACTCATTCTTTCTTGGATCAATCCTTTGCGTAAAAGTGACTCTACTTGACCTTGTAAAATCCCATGTTCTGCTGGGCTCATCAGGTAATGTGGCAGGTTGGGTAGGCTGGCTCCAGGAATTAAATCAATATGGTGTTGGACGTCTCACATAGGAGGTAGTTCATTTGGCGAGTCTTGGGGCGTGATGTCTGCAAATTCTGTCAGAATATATTGGACTTGAGGGGGTACTGCGAGGTCTACATCCGGTTCTTTTCCTTTTACTACCAAGGTCCATATTTCTCCAGTATCTTTGGCTTTCTCTAAAAATCGAGCTCCACTAAGGGTGAGAAAGGTGTTTTTTTCTTCAGCCTAGTGTGATTTAGAAATCTTATCTCTAGCAGGCATTAGTACAACTTTCCTATCCTTCCACCAAAAAGAATATATGTTATCACGTCCCCTGTAGGTGGCATCTATGTCAAACTGCCATGGTCGCCCCAATAGGATGTGGCAGGCATCCATGTCCACAACATCGCACTCGACCTCATCTTGGTAGTGCTTCCCGATGGAAAATAAGACACGTCAAACACTGTTAACACTGGTTTCAGCCCCTTTTCGAATCCAGCTAATCTTATACGGTCGTGGGTGTTTGTCAGTCTTCAATTTGAGTGGCTTCACAAAAGCCTTGGACACTATATTTCCGCAACTCCCACTATCTATAATTACATTGCATATTTTGTTTTTGACAGTGCAACGCGTCTTAAAGATAGAGTGCCTTTGGTTTTTCTCTTCTACCTTTGGTGACAGCAGGACCCGTTGAATGACACAGCTTATCGGTTCTCCTTCGTCGCCTTCAACCAATTCTTCGTCGACATCATCATCGCTACTATCTCCCCCTTTTGGTTCTTCATCGCCTTCTTCGATTACGTGAATTGAACGGCGTGTGGGACATTCATTAGATCGATGTCCAGGTTGATTGCACCGGAAGCATTTTCCTGTCATAGGCTGTGTGTAGGGGTTGTTAACCGGAGCTTTGGCTTGTTGAGTGCTACTCTCCCCTTTTTGGAACTTGCTGAATGGTGGTGGGCGTGTATCGTTGGGCTGCGATGGTTGCGTCACAGGCTTCGCTTGAGGTGGATTTTGAATCCTCAGTGGGAGTCTGGCCAGCTGCATCTCGATCTTCATAGCAAGATTCACTGCCTCCGATAGAGACCATGCAGTGTGTAGTGCTACCTTGTCTTGTATGGCCATGCGCAAGCCCCCTGTGTATCTTGCAATCTGTTGTCCTTCAGTTTCGGATAGATTATTACGAGTATTCAATCAATAAAATTCTTCTGTATAATCACTCACGGTCCGCGCTCCTTGCTTGTAGTTTTGGTATTATTGGTATAAAATTTGCTTGTAGTCAGGTGGAAGAAATCTAGCCCTCATCAATCGCTTCATTTTGGGCCAAACTCTCACTGGTTGCTTGCCTTGTCGCCTCCTGTTGTTTTGCATTTGTTCCCACCAAGTTAACGCACCACCACGCAGTTTATAGGCAACTAACTTTACTTGCTGTGCTTCGGGAATCTGCATATAATCAAAGAAATTTTCTACCTCTAGCATCCAATCTAGAAAACTCTCAACATGCAGGTGCCCGTTGAAACAAGGCAAATCAATCTTGATTATGAAATTATTGTTGTTTTCTGGAGCCTTCCTGGCCTCGTGGTTTCCACGAACGAACCCCTCCACCTCCTCGTCACTAGAGGAGTCATTCGGTGCTTGGTTCCTCTGTCGATGTGCAGAGTTGTGATCTCCTCTTGGATGGTTTGGGTCTTCACCATCTCCATTTTTGTTTTCTCCAACACGAATGACTGTGATGGCTGTCTGAATTTCTTGTAGCATACGCTCAATTCCTTTGAAACACTGTTGGTTCCTCTGGTCTTGAGCATTAACGGCTGCCCAAACAGCCTGCATGCCATGTTCCTCTTCGCGGGTATTGTCTCTCGCCATCAAGCCAGGTAAAGCCTTGCCCTGATGCCAATTATGGTGTAGCAGAAGACGGGAAAATTAAAGAACAGAGTAGAAGTTTGCATAACAGAGTAAATGGAAGAACCGTGTCTTCCAAATAGATGAGAATTGCTGGAAAATAATACTTTGTAACTTCATTCTTCAGAAAAATGACATTGTCTTCTCATTACATTGATAACCGAATATATAAAACTCATGAAAAGAAAATGGACATTCTGTATGGAAATAACTTGCAGAAGGAAACAAATAAACTAGCATAAATGGTAACTTGCAGAAAGGAAACAAATAAACTAGCATAAATGGACGGAAATCATATCAATCCGAAATAGGAAAGATCGTTGACGTCGTGATTTGAGGCGTAATGCATCTCGCAATGCATGAGATGCATGAGAGTCCGCTACGTCTTCAGGTAATTGGTTGTTCAGGAGTTGGAGCCCTCAGCTGCCATGTTGTTGCCTCCAGAGAAATCTACACTTATCCAGAGAAAAGGTTGATCTGAAATTTGTTACTGCAGTGAAGAGTTATAGCGAAATGTCAGCATTCCGTTAGGAGACGACTTTGCGACCGTCAACAGAGTCCTACTACAGATCAAATTCCTACCAGACTAATTTTGTCAGCATAGTCCTACTGCAGATCAAACTCCTATAAGATTTGTTCCGTCGGCAGAATTCTACTGCAATTGCAATTGATTTTCAGATTGTTTATTTAAGGGATCCTATTGGCTAGGATCAGTAGAGATTCAGATCTGCATATTTTCTAGAGTACTTTCCAGTGCATATATTTTGGTGAGAAAATTCCTTGGAGAATTTTTATGTTGTTTCTCTCAGAGAATGGTACTTGAGTGTGAGAAAATAGTGTTTTATCTCTCTTTTTGAGTGCGTGCATACTTCGTGTCAGAGTTGAGGTGATCGAGTTTAGCCACTGGAGTTCCAGGAGAAAAGTCAACGTTTGAAGATCGTTAGAGATTCTAGCTGCTACAGCAATAGAAGACAAATGGGTCATTTGTCTGGTTAAGTAAGAGTGTTAATTGACAAAGATTTTGTAATTGAACTTTACTTGTAATTGATTTTCAAATAATAAAATTGATTTTTCTGGGTTTGGCTGTCCTGTAGGGTTTTACCTTTAAAGAGTTCCTTAAAGGGTTTCCCTTCAATACCAATTTTGGTGTTACGCACTTCGTTTATTTTATGTATTTGATTGATTATCAAATTAATTGCATGCTTGATGACTAACCAATTTGTTTAGTTAATTGGTAGATATTCTCGTTGCGTTACAAGGGTACTTGGGTAATTTCAATTGGCATCAGAGCGTGGTTCACTCATCCGAGTGTGATCCGTGTCCCTATAGATCATGTCGTCATCGTTATATGTTCCACCATACTTTGATAGGAAAAACTATGCATATTGGAAAGTTTGTATGAGGGCTTTTCTCAAGTCTTTGGATGAATGTGTATAGTGTACAGTTGAGCGAGGGTGGACTAAACCCGAGACAACTATTTATGCTTGGACAAGAGATGAGATCACCAACTCTAATTGGAATAGCAAATGACTTAATGCTATCTTCATGGCCATATCTCCTGATAAATTTAAAAAGAATCTCAATGTGTGAGATTTCTAAAGAAGCACGAGACATTTTGAAGGTTACACATGAAGGCATAAGAATTGTAAAAAATTCAAAATTACAGTTGTTAACTTCTAAATTTGAGGAGATTAAAATGCTAGAAGATGAGAGCTTTAATGATTTTTATGCTAGACTTAATGATATTGTTAATTACAGGTTTAATCTTGGCAAGAAGATGAAGGATTCAAGGGTCGTGAGAAAGATTTTAAGGTCCTTGCCTAAAAGATTTTGTCCAAGGGTTACAGCTATAGAAAAAAGTAAGGATTTGGATGCTATTAAAGTTGAAGAATTGGTCGGCTCCTTACAAACATATAAGTCATCTATTCTTCAAATAAGAAAATGTAAGTCCATTGTTTTAAAAACAATAAATGATAATCAAGATGATTTTTCTGATAAAGAAAGTTTGAACGATGGGGTTATATATCTCATTGTAAGGAAAATCAGAAATTTTTTGTTTACCAAGAAAGCTAGTGGAAAACAAAAACAAGGTAAGAAATTTCCTGTAAAGAAAAAATATTTTGAAAAATGGAATATAGAAAAATCTAAGGAAAAAGATGAAGTGAAGTGCTATGAATGCTCAGGTTATAGTCATATAAGAATTGAATGTCTAAACTTTAAGGAAAATAAAGGAAAAGTATTAAATATCACACTTAATGAAAATTCAGAATCTGAAAATTCAAGTTCATCATCTGATGATGAAAATTCTTTTGTTGCTTTTTCTGCTGTTATTAATGATTTTTCTGATATTGTGCATATAAAATCTGAAAGTGAATTTGATGATAGTGACTCAGATATAGCTATTGTTGATGCTGACCATGAGTTGAGTGTACATGAAGCTTATAATGATTTATGTGAAGAAGTGGTTAAGTTGAAAAAATTCAACAAAAGTTGTACAATAAACTCACAGCTGTGGAGAATAAAAAGAATAACCTTTCTGAAGCACTGAAAAATTCTGAAGTTGAGATATTAAGATTGAAGGCTCAAAAAGATGCACTACACAAACAATTGAAGAGTTCTCAAGAGTGCCAACAAAAAACTGCTACTCAGAAATTAGATGAGATGTTGATATGTCAAAAATCTAGTTATGATCGCATGGGTTTGGGGTACATGACTTCCTAAGGTATGAAATTTAAAGCCTCAACATTTGTTACCACTTCATCAAATGTATCATGTTTATTAAAGGAAGTCGAGATGAAGAAGCTCCAAAGAAAGCTGTGTCTAAAATTCATGTTCCAAGAGCCTCACACGATAGATCAATGACAAAGAAGTACAACCAAGGTAAGTCCAAAGGTAAGTTTGTTCCTACTTGTCATTATTGTGGTATTATTGTCCATATAAAACTATATTGCTTTAACTTGAATAAAATGAAGAAAAATGGAGGTGAAAGAAAGTTAAAAAATAAGGGAAAGATTCTACGAAAAATAATTTATGTTATTCATCATGGAAATTGATAGAACTTCTATCAGGGAATAAGGCATTGCACAACAAGTGGGTGTACCGGGTAAAAACTGAACCTAATAGTAATAAGAGGTACAAGGCTAGACTTGTTGTAAAAGGCTTTCAGAAGAAAAAGGGTATTGATTACTCTGAGATCTTTTTTCATATGGTAAAGATCACAACTATCAGGTTAGTATTAACAATAGTTGCTACTGAATTTTTGTATCTTGAGTAGTTAGATGTGAAGACAACTTTCCTTCATGAAGACCTCGAAGAAGACATCTACATGCATCAACCTAAGGGGTTTGTAGTACAGTGAAATGAGAGTTTAGTTTGTAGACTGAAGAAGAGCTTGTATAGCCTAAAGTATGCTCCAAAACAGTGGCACAAAAAGTTTGACAGTTTTATGTGCAACTTAGGGTACATAAGATGTCAGGCAGATCACTGTTACTATATTAGACATTTTAACAATTCTTACATTATCCTGCTATTGTATGTGGATGATACGGTTATTGCAGGGTTTAGCATTGATGAGATCAATAATCTGAAGATGCAGATATCTGAACACTTTGCAATAAAGGATTTGAAAGCTGCAAAACAAATCTTTGGCATGAGAGTTGTCAGAGACAGAGTCAAGGGCACATTGAGACTCTCGTAGGCTAAGTATTTGAAAAAAGTACTTAACAAGTTCAATATGGACAAGGCCAAACCAGTTGGCACACCTTTGGGCAGTCACTTCAGACTCAGCAAGGATCAGTCACATAAGTAAGAAAATGAACAAGACTATATGAGTAAGGTTCTTTATGCCTCAGCTATTGGTTCACTTATTTATGCTATAGTTTGCACAAGAATAGATATTGCCCATGTACTGGGAGTTGTAGTGGGAGTTGTGAGTAGATATATGAGTAACCCAGACAAATAACATTGGGATGCTGTGAAGTGGATTCTGAAGTATCTAAAAGGTTCATCAGAAACGTGCTTGTGCTTCTCTGGAGAGAGCTTAGAGATGTATGGCTATGTTGATGCTGATTTGGCTGGATATACTGATAGTAGAAAGAGTACCACAGACTTTGTTTATACTCTGGATGGTACTGCCGTATCTTGAGGTTCTAATTTACAGAAAACAGTTTCTTTGTCTACTACAGAAGCTGAGTATATTGCAGTGTTAGAAGCTTCAAATGAGATGATTTGGTTACAAGGTTTCTTGGAGGAATTGGGTAAGAAGAATCAGAATGACACTCTTTACAATAATAGTTAGAGTGCCATATTCCTTGCTAACAATCCAGCATTTCATTCTATGACCAAGCACATTCAGATCAAGTATCATTTTATTCGATCATTACTAGATGATGGCCAATTGTTACTTGAGAAAATTTGTTGAAGCAAGAACCCTGCTGATATGTTGATAAAGGGTGTTACACTTGAGAAACTTAAGTTGTGCACAACTTCAGCTGGTCTTTTAGCATGAAGATAGGGGTAATGAGTTGTAGAGATAGAGGACATTATGTTTGAGAAAGAAGGTGATACAATGGTTGTACCAATCTCCAAGTTGGAGAATTGTTGAGTATTATGGAGTTTGGTTTAGTCCGCTCGAGCGGAGACGCTAGACAGAGAGTTCGCGCGTGATATTCTCGGCAGGGAGCTCGAGCGGATTTGATATGGAGAGCTTGCTCGACACTCGCTCGATATGGTGCTCGAGCGGAGTTCAGACAGAGAGTTCGCTTGTGAGCCACTTTACAGATGCCTTGAGCAAATGACCAATAAACAAGTTTGCTTTATGTGTGCTCGACACGCCACTCGAGCGAACATCACTTATTTTAAGAAATTAGGGTTTCTGCTATGTACCCTATTTAAATGTTATTTTGTGTTACCGTAGCCGTATGAAAGTGCACAATAGTCACCCCATACATTGTACTTGTGATTCCTCAACAAATAAAATCATTTGCAGTTCCGTGGACGTAGACAAGTTGCCGAACCACGTAAATCTTGTATCGTGTGATTGTTTGATGTTCTTTTCTTATTTACTTTCATTTTTGTCATCGTTTTTCAGAACAATGGCCACGATTATGGCGCAGAGCCAGGTACGTAGCTAATGGGTAACAAAAAGGACTGCACTATGGATCGAAACAGAGTGAGTGAACGCAACCTAGTTGGGTCGATGTGCAGAACTTTGCTGACCTCTTTGTACACCCCCTAGCAATAGGGCCTTGTTGGCGCTCTCCGTTATACCAGCCAAATTCACTAGCACCAACATCACTATCTCTGATTTCATTTTCGAGTTGCTCCGTTCTACTTAGAGAGTCAGAATCCTCTACTTCATACAGGGGGTGAGTAAGAGAGCAGCTTCAGTTTTCGGATTTGTTAACGCCCAAAAATGGCGCAGTCTGGAAGGGGAGAAAGATCCATTCTCGGGCGCGTTGAGTGGGCTGGGCCTCGATCGGTGAGGTGTGGAGCCTCCGGCAGTGATTCGGTGCGGCTGTACAGTGTTTGTGCGTACGTTTATGACTGTGAACAATATTTAAATGCGGAGAAAATAAGAAGAGATGGACACACAGATTTACGTGGTTTGGCATTTGGCCTACATCTATGGGGTTTTGGGAGGGAATATTTCACTATAATATACTTGTTTACAATCTCTCAAAGCCTCTCATTTTTCACTGTAGAATGAGAGCTGAAAATCTACTTGCTGAAGAAGATGTTTTGTCCAGAGCTCTCTGTCCAAAGGTTGAAGAAGAAGTTCCAGAAGCCCCATTCGAGTCGTTTGGCCGCTTGCTTTTATCTGAACATTTTCCCGTGTACGCCTCGGTTGTGGTGAGGGATATCTGCTTTGTGTGTCTGACCGTCTCTCCATTTCTTACCTTCTCCTGACATCCCCTGCATCTGACACCGTCACATCCTTTTTCATTCTTGTCCCCTCTCTCTCTCTTTTATTGTATCTTTTAGTGATGACTCTTTGATAGATTGGACTTTAAAAACCATTTTGAGGCTTGTATTATACCCTTCACAAGGTCATTATCGGGCTCCTCTTTTTGGGACCCATATAAGATTTTCGCTGGGTTCACTCGCCATGACCCAATAATTATTATTTTTTTTCCTTTATTGTTTTTTAAAAACAATTTCTTTCTTTTTCCATGCATGTTATTCCCGCATAGATAATGTCTATAAACAATGAATCAAAAGGCGACACAGAAGAACAAAGAGATGGTGGATGACGTGTCTCTTCCCCCTCCCTCGAATCGTGCATGTGCTGTATGTACAAAAAAGCAAAAAGAAAAAGATTAACTAAACTATGCAATAATGAATAAATGAGGAACAGAGCCGAGCCAAACGGGAGAGAAGTAGGAAGAAAAAAGAGAATAATAAAACAAGAAGAGCTATGGCCACGAGCTAGGGGGGGAAGAAACAGAAGAAAAAGAGGGAGGTAAGTGAGACGTAAACTAAATTCCGACAATTATTTTGTCATTATATATTTTGAGGAATGAAAATAGCTTGAGGATTTTTTTTAATTAAGACCGCTCGGTGTTACCGTTAATTGTAAAAATAATTTTTTTTAATTTTTCTATTCACATTTTTTAATATATTTAAATATTTTTAAAAAATAAAAAAATATATCAATATATCTAAAATCATTTTTTTTTATCATTTGGTACAAAAAAAAAAAAAAAAACCAAACGGTCAAACCGAGCAATATATTAAGTAGACTTTTTCTTTAATTAATAGCTCGAGGGGTTAGGAGCTTTGGCTGCTCGCCAAAACATATCAATGATACAAACAAGGTAAAAACTTGACACCTCACTTAATAAATATTATTTTATTTTTTATAGGTGTAACAATCTTTGAAATAAACAGTGCTTTTCACAGATTAGCTTGTATATAACATGACTTTAATTAATGGCTCAATTATTTAGAGTTGGATTTTTCTTTACGATGTAGCAGAGTAAATCCCAGATACATAATCTCATATATCAAAACTATATATATATATATATATATATATATATATATATATAAATTTTAATTTAGGAAAACTTCAATATAAAGGGAAACGAAAGATGTATGAGTAATGTAACATTTCAATAGAAGGTCTAAATCACATGTCTTATACTCTAAAATGACTAGTCAATAATACAATTGGAGCCATATTGAAACTTTATAACGAACAAGAAATTTTCTTTTCCAAACATTGTGAGATCTCATTCACCACCTAACTTTATTCTGATCATATGGAATATCACAAAACAACTTATCTAAACCTCCTTTTTAATTACTAGGCTGCACCATGATAAGTAGATAATTTAAATGATCATATGATAAGGAAATGACTAATTTATGGATCAAATTGTGCCCTAATTGGGATTGAGACGTAGATATAATTGATACCTTGATAACCGTGCATGCATGGACATAAGGTAAAAAAATTGACATTGGATGTCAAAAGGACTATGCCCCTAAGGAGCTTTGGGTTTTATTTTTGGGCCCAATACTTCTCTTTGATGTCAAAAGATTTTCATTTCTGCCCGAGGCCCAGCTTATCAATCATGCTCATGTCCTCGTTTCTACTTGAGAACCCAACTCTAGAGCTTGCTAGCTTGAAGATCGACGTGCCTTCATCCTAGTTTTGTCACCTACTGTCTTTACATGTGAACCCCTTAAATGGATATTGATCGGTAAGTATAATTAAAAATGACGAACGTCTTTTGGAACCTTCGGTTTTCTGGTGCCATCCATTGACCGAGGTAGAAGATGATGGTGGCGGTGTAGTCATGTTAGTTGTAGTATACCTAGAACCAGATGGAGGAGACTCGACTGGGCAGCATTGATGAAAAAATCATGACAAAATAAAAACTGAAAAACAAATAAGAATCCTGTGGTTGTGTCTATCCAACTTAGATTTAGGTGGTATAAAATACCATTATTAATGCTTCTGTTCAACATGGCATGCTTGTTATCATTTATTGTTGCTACACACGATGAACAAATCAATCCTTTTAGTTCAAATAATCCACTTCTTACCATGATGTCGTTGACTTTCTTCAATTCTGGGTAAAATAATAAAAAATTATTATATATATAAAGAGATTATACAAAATAAATCTATAAATTGACGTAACTTCATAAAATTCATGAGAACTACTTTATAATAAAAATAATTTTATAATTTGATGTACCACATCAAATTATATTAATTTATAAATTTATTATATAATCTTTTTGTGACTAAATTATTTTTCAAATCAAAATGGGCTTATATATCAACGAAAAGGCTTGGTGACGCCACTGGTATTTAAACATGATATCAAGATGGGTAATTCTACTGTCAAAAAAAAAAAAAAAAAAGGGTAATTCCGCCTAGAAAAAAACACTTTAATTGCTATTATTATTCAGTAAAATTAAATCATTACTTAATTATTATTATAATAATTTGAACTAATGAAGGTTGAAACCTAGCGAATAGAATAAGATAATAATGACAGAATAATGTATTACTAAAGCAAATAAGCTGAGAAGCAGCCAGCCATGTAAATTAAAAAAGAAAAAATCTTTATTTTCGGAAGAATTGGAAAATACAAAGAATATATTTCAACCAACAAGACGTGGACAGATGAGCAATGAAAAGTGAAAGTGAAAAACCCACTGTTATTTTTGTAAGCAAGTAGACTGTGAAAGGGACCCGCCCGGTTGGGCCAATGAGAGTCCGTACAGCAGTACTCTCCTCCTCTCCACTTGAGGGGTGACGTGGACAGGCTACCATCATCATCGATATTCATGGTGACACGTTAACCTCCCCCTCCTACTCTTATGTGGGGCCCATCCCTTCCATCAATAAATACCTCCCACGTGTGCCTTCCCTCCGCCTCCGCACTGAGTTAATAATCAGCCTGTCTCCCTTCTACTAAGCCTGATGTGGAGCTGACGTAAGCACCTCTATCACTCTCTAAATTAGAAAAAAGTTGTATTTTTTAATGGTTTTTGTTGCTCATTATCTCAATACACTATATATTATATTTATATTTATTTATATTTTATTTTATTTTTTCTAAATTAATTAAATTTTTTTACTCATTGACTATATGCCACACATTTAAAAATTATATGTTATATGTAAGATATAAAAATTATGAATAGAATTTTTTTATAATAACATAAAAAAACAAAAGTTTAGTCATTAAATATGCATTTATGAGATACATTGCTTTAAAGAGACCTGATTTCTCAAAAATGTCTTGGGAATTTTATTTATTTATTTATTATTATTATTATTATTATTTTAGAAGTGTGAGTTTAGAAGAGCTTTTGAGAGGGATAAAATGACTTATGGAAAAAATATTGGGAAAAGGGACATATTAATGGAAAGATGGCAAACCCTATTACAACTTGAGGAATGCTACACAATCTCTCAAACCTCTACACATTATATTTTTAAAATTTTTAAAATTTTTTCATATTTTTTTTAAAATTTTTTTTTGAGTTTATTCTTTTTAAACTAATTCAATTCTTCTATTCATTATTCATATATTAAATATTTGATAAAATAAAAAAATAATACAAATTAAAAAAAATGTGGTATGTAAAGATTGTGTGAATAGTAAAAAGTTGTGTAAATTTTTTCTTACAACTTTCCTCTCTTTGGAGGGGTGGTGACTGCACATAGGTTGCTTCCCACCTAATCCTATGACGGTGGAGAGTCTTCTACCGGAACCAGGATAACCGGGTTCCAGCCCAGATTTAATCCGGGCCGGTACCTGTATGACTAAACCCGGGTTCACCTGGGCCGGGTACCGGATTTAAAACCCGGTACTGGGATTTGAAACTCGGAACTTGGGTTTTTAAAAAAAACTTCAGACTATCAAACGAGTCCACGACGCCTAGTGATAGCGTTAAACAAAACAGAAATTCTTTTTAGGTTTTCTCCTATGGACTTCGTCACTTCAAGTATCTCCCATGCGTCGCAACTCTCAAATCTCAAGTCTCAACCTCTCTCTCTCTCTCTCTCTCTCTCTCTCGTCTCTCAAGCACAACAGCACTGTGCACAACAATCTTTTGTCAACTGGTTTTTTTGTATTTTCATCCCCAATCGAGTCCAGGTGCATGGGTTTTCTCTCGTTGCTTGGTTCTTCACCGATCGGCGATCGTTACTTGTCCCTTTGGGTTCTTCATTGTGTTTTGCCCAGGTCAAGTCCATATGGTCAGCTGGCCTAGCTTCGATTTTAAGCTTGGCTGGGTTGACTTGATTGGTCTCAGAGGCGCCGCCCATCTACAAGCCGATTAATCTAGCAGGTTTTGAGTCCCACGTCAAATCCATTTCTTGCGATTCTTTTTTCCACGTACAATGGGTAACTGGGTGGCCTTTGGAATCCTATATTTACCGCTTGGTGTGTTAGGCCTCCCGTTCATTCTGTTGATGGTTTATTCCCAGCCTCCAATGGCTGGTGTTGTGGTGTGTCTCTCTCACGTTCCTCCATTCTTCCAAGGTATAGCTTTGCTCTGTTGTTTTATTTTATAGGTAATCATGGATTTTAAAGAAAAATATGCTCCAATAACATTCTAGCACATCTCCATGGACTGAAAAAGGAGAAAGCTCAAGCAGAAATGACTTTGATTTGCTTTACACAAATAAAATCCTGAAAACCATTTCCTCGAAAAATCCACAAAGATTGAATACAAAAAAAATGCCTGAGTCTTTCTTTGATCTCAGCAATCTTCATGAACTCTTTGGTTTGAAGTTAGCAAAAGCAGCAGAACATAGATTAGAGCGTGAATGGTAGTTGTCTGTTAATAATAAAAAAAAAGGGGTTAAATCCGAGTTCCGGATTTAAAATCCGGATTCATCCGGGTTCTGGCCTAGGTATGATCTGGACTAATCTGGGCCAGAACCCAGCCCGGATTTGAAATCTGGATTCCGGTCCGGGTATACCCGGATTCCTGAGTCGGAACCCGGATGAACAGCCCTACTAGTATATATCCTCGTCAATTAAGAAAACGATAGAATTACAAATTTTATATAATTTTAATATAATTATAATTAGAAAATTGATTTTTTAGTACTTTTGAACCGTTGATTATAAAATAATGTGATTTAGTCCAAGTGAGAAATATTTTGTAGATGATGATAGCTGTGTTATAATTGTGTAATAAAGTATAGTACTAACTACATGATCTAGGGGTGAATAATCGCCCCCTTGGTTCAGTTTTGTGCAAAAATTGAAATCGATTGAAATTGATGTCTTGGGGAAGAAAATTAGCAAACTGACCGTGTAAGGCGTAAAACTAGAAGGCAACCATGCCTGCCAGTTCACGGTCGGTTTGGTGGTTTGTTGTAAATCAGTTGCCTCGGTGTCTTGCAGTTCAACTGAACAAAGTAGCCATTCAATGAATAATCTCTAATCATCTAAGAATTTCAATCCAAGCTCAAAATTTAAAAATATACAGCATTACAACAATTCTGAAATTAGATAAATCGTAATCATCTAAGAATCCAAGAAAATAGTAAACAACATAATCAAGAAAATAGAAATAAACAAAAAAAATTTGCTAGTTTGGCAGCGCGCAAACGCTATTCGCTGGAGGGACGTGGACGTTGTGGAGGCTAGGCTGCTACCGCTGCAGCTGACGATGCCTCTGCTGCCGCTAGAGGGTGGAATGGAGGGCGACAGCTGAGGGCTCGAATGAGAAGAGAAGAAGAGGGAGGGAATTTGAATAAGCCTTAGGTAGAAATGGCGTGCCAAATGACGCCGTTCCCTTTATTTTTTTTAAACTAAAGAAGCAAAACGACGCCGTTTTACTTATTTAAGTGAAACGTCATCGTTTAATAATAGTAAATATATTAAAAAAAGGGTTGCTGATGTCGGCTGGTTTATCGATTTTTTGTTGGTTAAAATCGGGATTGAATCGGCCGACGCCGGTTTTGTTAATTTACCACCGACGGCCGACTGGTTCCTAGCTCCGGCAGCCGGTCTGAGTCGGTCGGTTCATCGGTTTCTTGTATAGCCTTAATATGATCATTACTTTTACAAGATGATTTTGGTTTTTTTATTTTTTTATTTTTTTTATTTTTTTTTTGTCTTTGGTTACGTTTAGATGTTGGAATGAATTGAGTTATGAATAGTAATATTTTGTAGATCTTATTGAGATGTGTTTAACTTTTTTATGTTGAGATTGATATCCTTAACTTTTTAGGTTTAAATATATGAAGTAAGTTGAGATAAATTTAACTTCTTTATGAAAAGTTGAAAAAGTTGTGGGTCTCATTAATAATTAGTTTGAGATAAGTTGAGTTTAGTTCAACAACCAGACAAAACCTTAGAGTTAAAGATTAATTTGTATATGCAAGTTTAAAATTGTTTTGAAAGAACATTTTGAAAACTATCAACTTAATTACTTTTGGTCTAGCCTGAAAAATTCTCTTGACTACATATCCTAAACCTGCCCTTTTTCTCATGCTGGTAACAGGATACTTATAAACCATTGGTTTGATTTGATTAATGATCGGGTAAGATCCGATATTTTAATCAGAAGACTAGACAGCTATTTAAAATTAGAAATTTAAGTAAAGCATTTCAATATATTTAATGAAGTGAAATTAATTAATATCAAAATGATTAATTATTAAATGAATTGTAATTAAATAGCTATATAAATATTGTTACACTTCGCTAAACGTCGTCGGTTACGGCTTGATAAACTACGGGCTCGCTAGAATTTAGGTTATAGCAAATATTGGTTCAAGATTTGCTCCTTAATTTAATTTAGAGCAATGTTAGGTACAATCTTCAAATAAAGATTGCAATATAAGTCTAAGTTATTTTATAATATAACAAGAAGCTTCTTCTTTAATTTTCAGCGTCTTAGGAGAAAAACCATATTCACATGATCGTATAACGTCCTTCGGCTACGTACTACGTAGGCTATATATAATCGCTGGGTTGAATGGAAAAGGGTATTGAAATTACAAGGTGTGAAAGATGTGGTTGGCTTGGAGGAAAACAAAGCAAAATGCTAAATGAATTCATAGTTTGTCCCTTCAATCTTACTGTTTATGTATTTTATTTTATTATTTTAATTTTTTTATTTAATTATTAAAGAGATAACTATTATTAATATAGTTGTATTTTTTTAATAACTAAGAGTGTTAAAAAAATATTATAAATAAATAAATGTTTAACTAGCAGTACCTCAGTAATAAGAGCATTGACAATGGACTAGTCAAATACCAATGCAAGTCCAAACTTTAGCTAGATGTGAGAAAATGCCTCCACATTTGACTAGCCAATAGTCCAAAGAGACTTGAGTTATAATAAATCTTAAGTCATCTCTAAACATGGCTAGCTACTATTCACAATGGAAAGTAATATTTTATTATTTCATCACTTCCCTCTCTCTTTGAATGGTAAAACATGCATGGCATGTACATTATTTCTACTGATTGTGAATATTGATAGAGTAGACACATTATTTCTACAAATCATGAAGATTTAAGAAATATATGAATTGTATTTGAAAAAAAAAATATAATATTATAGTATTATTTTAACTTTAAAATAGCTAGTTCAATGTAGATTCATTTAGCCAAAAATTGATACTATAGCTAAAAGTTAAGATTCTAGCTAAATTTTAGACTTGATCATTGCTAATGCTCTAAAGAAACAAATTTTTGAATAATGAGCAGCGCTACTACAATCTAAAATAAAAAAATAAAAAAAGTAAAGGAGAGAGAGAGAGCACGTGGTACAGCGAGTCAACCTTTTAGAAGTAAAAATATTTTAATTATAAAATAATTATATAAAAATAATTTTATAAATTAATATAATTTATAAGATTATAAAATTATTTTTATTATAAAATAAAAATTACGAATCAATTTATAAAATTATTTTATATAATTCATTTTTTATTGTAACACTTGTCTTTAAAAGCATTGTTTGAAAAGTAAGCTGCTAAAATTGAGCCATCTGTTTGCCTCCTATGTATGGCCAATAGGGAGGAAGCTAGAAATGAAAGTAATTATAATTATAAAAATAAAATATTAATAGTTTAATTATAATTATAAAAATAAAATATTAATAGTTTAATACCCTATTATAAAAATAAAATAAAAATAAATGTATTAATAATAAATAACAAATGTACGAAATAAAATATTTATCTTCTTTTAGGAGAATATATTGGCCTGAAATTCAATAATCACCTCGATAGAAGAACACAATCTTGGCACGGACCACGCAATAGATAGGTTGCTCGAAAGTCAACTACTAAATTTTTTTAAAAGAAAAATATTTTAGATAAAATTTTTTTAATAAAAATAAAATCTAATATATCATATAAAATTATATCAATTTATAAATTTATTCTTATAAAATCTATTTATGGTTATAATTCTTTCATTTGAAAAAAGAAAAATTCTACTCATCATCTTCACACTATACATTATACATAATTTTTTAATTTTTAACTTTTTTATATTACTAAATAGATATGTAGAGTATGTATAATGAATATAAGAATTTAATTAGTTTAAGAAGAATAAAATCTAAAAAAATTAAAAAAATTAAGAAAATAAAAATAAAAATAATATGTAATAGTCAATACCCTATTACAGCCGATGGGACGTTGTCTCCACACTACAAAACCTTAGAGCATTAGTATTAGATTGACCATTCTATTCTTCAAATTTTGACTAATATATAACTTTTTCACTTTTAATTAATCATTCAAAACTTGAAATCTACATTAGATTAGTCATCACACTCTCTATAATAATAAAATTTTATTATTTTTTATTATTTATATTTTTTCAATTAATTTATATTTTATTTTTATAATCTTCAATAACCTCCAACAATCATATTCATTTTCATTTTCACAATCTAACAATTTATAATATAATAATCTTATATGTATATAGATGATAAAATCTCATATGAATAAAAATCTCATATCTATAATATAATAATCTCAAAAAATACTTTTAGACTTGCTATAGTTTTTTTCATATTTGAAAAGAAGAATAGATTTACTGTAGTTTATAGTTTGGATGAAAACAATTTAGCTAATTCAATGTGGAGCAAATATGGATGATATTTACTAAATTTGAACATGAAAAAACATTTGGCTAATTCAATGACAATGCTCTTAGGGCACATGACTTTTAATTGTGTTCTTGCACAGTGCAAACACAGAGAGGATTTACCTAACGTTGACTTTTTGACTTGAAGAAATGAAAATTATGCTAGTCTACGGGGCGGAGTAGCACTCCCTAGAACCCGCCCCACAAATTGGGGGCGGGGTATTCCCTCCGGGTACCAGGATGTGGGGGTGGACACCCCATTCATCCGCCCTTACTCCCGTCTGCATAAATGGATCATTGGCCCGAAGCATGTTTTTAGGTCCAAAATGACCCAAAATTTAACTAAAGAAAAAATTAAAAATTATAAAAACAAAAAATAGTTTACAATAATATAAATTATATACTACTAAGTTATAACTATTAACTAATAATCAAAACTAAACTATTACAATGATACAAATTAAGAGAAAACTATTACAAAATCACAAATTCATCTAAAAATATTACAAATTGTACTATTGTAGCAACATTACAATTAACTAATTAAGTAAATTAACAAAAGAATAACATTTCAATGGAATTTTGGGTGGTCATGACGGTAGAAATGTTAATGAGCTCTGCTAATTGCTGTGAGACTGTGAGAATCGAGATTATAAAACCAGAAACATTAATAATTTAAAAGGAAAACAAATTAGAATTATAAACAAGAAACAAAATTAAAAATAAAAACATATATTAGAAATGTAAAAATTACAAATATTAAAAGTACTAACCAAATTTGAGATTGGGTCATTGGGATCAGGATTAGAATAGATCATTGGGATCTTAAGATTAGGATTCGACATATCACATTGAGATTATAAAAACTAAAAAAAAATACAAGCAAAATAATTAGATACCAAAAATTATATAAATACAAAAAATAATTAAGACACAAATTGCACAACTAATGACAAATGGCAATGGTGGGTCCAATACACACGAAGTCATACTGTAACAGAGGTAGTCGTAGACGTCGTCTCATGTATCGCTACAATAATTAAATTTGAAATTAATACAAATTAAATGAATATAAATAAATTAAAATAATAAAATGAAATCCACGATTACCAGATCCAAGCTGATCATCACCTTCCTCCTCGTCGGACTCATTAAAGTCAAGAACATCTGGAACATGAATTAGAGTCCTTTTGATCCAATTCTGTATGCAAATCAATGCATCCACAGTGGTAGCAGACATTGAACTGCGGAATGGATCCAATATGCGCCTTCTGGAGTTTCGAAATCAAAATCCCAAAACAGATAGGGGTTTTGAACTCCAAAACAGATTGGGGTTTCAATATCAAAACTCCTAAATTAATTAAGGGTTTCAAATTGGAACCCCTAAATTTATTTTGGGTTTCAATCTGGAACTCTAAATTTATTTAGGGATTTTGATCTTGAAATCCCTAACATAATTAAGGATTTCGAATTAAAACCCTAAACTAATTTAGGGTTCCAATTCGAAACTCTAAATTAATTTAGCATAATTCAGGATCTCAGATTGAAACCCTAAACTAATTTAGGGTTCTAATATGAAACCTTAAATAATTTCAAATTATTAGTCTAAAAATTTTAAACATCAAAACACATGCACAATTCAATCTTCCACAGCACACAATTTACAATGTCATCCTCAAACTCCTCAATTTACTCCCATTCTCCATAACTCAAAAAATAAAAAAAAAAAAAAAAAAAAATAATCGGCATGCATGTGAATTGGTAATGGGGAACTTACCTTTAGTGACAAACTAGGCGTTCGACGGGCGAATGGCAATGGAGGCACTAGATGCAGAAGGGACCACCCGCCCCCATAGGGTAGCGGGGTGCAGGGTCCCGCTGTCCACCCCTAAATTCTGCAACTGTTCATTCGTGCATTATAAATTAGATGTTAAGTTGGAGCCCAATTAAATTAGAAACTCACTTTTAAGCCCAAGATCTAATCGTAAACACTAAACAATATCTTATTATATGGATCCGTAGATTGTTGAGTTGTAAACCTCTCTACTTCATCGATGCATAGTTTGACGCAAGTAGCTAACCAAGTCCATTTATTTACGTTGACCACAACAACGATGTTATAGGTTTTTATTGCAGCGAATCTTCTGTCGTTGGCTATAAATTCAATGCGAAAATATTTGTTTGATGATTGATGTGTACATGATGGCGATGACAAATCGACACAATAAAGTTTGAAGGGATAATTGTGTTGCAGCAAATGTTTTCATCGCAATAAATGTTCCATTTATATACTCCCTAATTTTTCTTCTCCCCTAGTTCGATAATCTAAAACCCCTCTAACTTCAACGTCTGTGTCTCTCTGTTGCACAAAGTGACCACTGCAGCCCCTTCCCATGCCGCACCGTTGCCGTGTCGTCGTCGCCGGTAAGTATCTCTCTCTCTCTCTCTCTATCTCTCTTTGTAATGGTTTGACCCTTTGCTCCTCTCTCTCTCTCTATTTTTCATCTTGCCGATTGGACCAGCAATCTTCAGTTCTTCCAGGGATTTACTCTACCCCACAATCGTGTGCCACAAAACAAGGTATTTTGTCACGGATTTGTCGTGACTTAGCTCTGTCCCCACAAACCCCTTCTCTCCATTTTTCTCGCCCACTATCATTATAATTTACTTTGTATATTGTATTGTATTTGGTTAGTATGAGATTAGATGGATATTAAAGTTAATTGCTCATGATGATTTGTACATTGGGAAATCAAGAATCTGAAAATGGGTAGACATAGACATGGATCCATGACTTTGGCTCTTTGTTCCTTTTTGTTCTTTAAAATTCTTTTGCATTTAAATTAGGATATGCAAAATATATAAGTGATTATTGATTTAAGCCAATTAAAATCACATAGGTACAAGCCTCTCACTGGGTCGACATATTGCATGAAGCATAATGTATTACAACCTATGGAATAAACCAGCGATGCATGTCGTAGATGAGAATTTAGATATTAGTGCTGGCTGTAATGCTAGTGTGTTAGACCCAATTGCAGCCTTTTTAGTTCCTTGGTTTGGAAAGGATAGATACTTAAAAACTCCCAAACATTCAACCTTGTCAACTTATAGACTTTATCATTTGAACACTATGATTATTATAATACAGTTGTGTGCTACCTTTAATAAAATCACAATGATTAAAGGAATGTATTAACATTATGTTCTAGTATTACATATTTTCTTTACATACTCTACATATTTTCTTTACATACTCCAAACAAACGTATATACGATCGGATGTCTATAAAAATATCATTGGAGAAACTAGAATATCTAATCACATAACGAGGCATTGATATGAAAACACCAAAATATTTTTCCAACGAAGCAAAGGGCTAGTTTCTGAAACGATCTACCTCAGGCCCTACCTCTACTTCCAATTTTTTTTTTTATTCACAATATTTGCTGCCTTTACCAGTTATGGATGAGCAAATGTGCTTCTAAAACTTGTTTTCACATTAGAGATAGTTCTAGACAAACTATTGGTTGCATCTACTTTAGTGCCTGACCTTCATCTATATTGCAGAAATTTCCATGTGGACTGTCCATTTTTTGAATGTGGACAGAAACAAGTCAAAAAATACACCTTAATATTTCACTTTATGGGCATAGATTTATTACCAATTAACAATGTACATAGCTTATAACTATATACATATATAACAACCTCATCTTGTAAAGATGGTATAACAAGTCTCCAATTATTGTAGAATGGAGACTAATTAAAAACCAATGCATGACTACATTACTAATTAATACCAAGCATGCTTCTACACCACCTAACAATTAAGATCCGATACTTCTTCGTTTAGAAAAATCGTCAAAGTTGGGGGAATATAAATCTTGGCCCAATAATTATACACATTGAAAATGATTAGCACTATAGATTAATTTTAATTGGTGGTAGGATGAGCACGAAGTAATGAATACTCTTTAATGCTTGTCCTTCCTTATTCGAACTATTCCCATTGCCTTGCCTATAGATCCATTTCAAACAAACCCATCTTGATATTTCTCAAATGTACACATTTTTCATGGCGACATGAAAACTTGTTCAATATGCTTAATGACAGCTCTGTGATATCGTCAATTTAATGTAATGATTAAGGGAAGGTATTAAAATTATTTTCAGGTGTTGTATCTTTTGTATACTAACTCTAATATATTTTGAGATTCCATCGGATGTCTATGATAATAAACCTACTGCTGATATTAAATTATTTTCATATGGATAAAATTTGGATGCATGTCGCCGATAGGTTTAGGTCAAGGGAATATGGTGAAGAGGTTAGGCAGTTTCTCACAATGGCTCGAGCTCATGCTCATGGAAAGAACAATGTCAAATGTTCATGTCGTAGATGTCGTAATAATTTATTCCTACCTATAAGAGAAGTCGAATGAAATTTATTTATTACAAGCATAGATCCAAGCTACACTAAGTGGATATTTCATGGGGAGGAAGAATACATGAGTTTGACAAGCGAGAATGAAGATGATAATGATATTGGTGACGATGGTTACATTGATGACATTGTCGATATGTTGGGACACATTCTTGCGACAACCACCGTAGGTCTTGATGACGACCTCGCTACACGTACAGTGGGGACTAGTACGGTTGAACCCAAACCAACCACTTTTGAGCAGCTGTTGGAAGATGCTCGACGTCCACTTTACGATGGTTGCACAACAATTTCTAAACTTTCATTCATTGTGAAGTTGCTCTACATCAAATCTGTTGGGGGTGGAGTGTAAAGTCATTTGACATGCTGCTACAACTTTTGAATATAGCTTTTCCTGACTCCATCTTACCAGACCATTCCATGAGACACGTTCATTGGAGAGAGCGTTCGGATTTAGACACATCAAAATACATGTATGCCCAAATGATTGCATACAATTTTGGAAAGAAAATACCAACAAACAAAAGTGCCATAAATGTGGGCCATCTAGATGGTTGTCCTCCGCACCATCTAAACGAGCAGTTCCCCAAAAGGTTATGTGGTATTTTCCACTAAAGCAAAGGTTGCAGAGACAATTTATGTCGAAGAAAAATACAGTATCCACGAGGTGGCATCAATGAGAAAGGGTTTATGATGAAAACACTTTGCAGCATCCTGCAGACTTTGAGCTATGGACCTCATTTGACATGGAGCATAGTTAGTTTGTTGAGGATGCTCGTAATGTGAGGCTCGGTTTTGCTAGTGATGGATTCAACTCATTCATTAATATGAGCAAACCATACAACATATGGCCAGTTATTCTAGTTCTATATAACTTGCCTCAATGGTTATATATAAAAGATCCATTCTTCATGTTGTCTATGCTAATTTCTGAGACTAAATCATCTGGAAATGAAATTGATGTTTACTTACGCCCTTCAATTGATGAACTAGTTGATTTGTGGGAAAATGAGGTTGATACGTATGATGCTATGGTTGGTCATAGACTTCAATTGCACGTGGCTTTATTGTGAATAATAAATGATTTTTCTGCATACGGTAACCTTTTTGGGTGGAGCACTAAGGAAAAATTGGCATGTTCTTCTTGTAATCTAGATATAGAATCTTTGTGGTTGAGACATAGTTAGAAGCATTGTTAAATGGGTCATCGCCGCTTCCTACCAGTAGGTTATATATGAAGAACCAAGAAAAATGTATTTAATGACAAAAAAGATCACCAGATGCCACCTACACAGCCTTTGGCAAAAGATATAATGCATCAATTAAATACCATGGGTCATGTTGATTTTGGAAAATGTAGTAAGAGGAGAAAACACAATCTTGAGGAGTTAAATTGGACAAAGAAGGTTATTTTCTTCGATCTACCTTATTGGTTATCTCTGAAACTTAAACAGAATTTCGACGTGATGTACATTGAAAAAAACATTTATGACAATTTGTTGGATACTTTGATGAATATTCTGTGTAAAACAAAAGATGGTATGAATGCCATATGAGACTTGGCTGAATTCGGTATAAGAAAAGACTTACATTTGACCGAAGTTGGTGATCGTGTTATAATCCCTCATGCATATTTCATGTTACATGGGGATGAAAGGAAAAAATTTTATGCATGGTTGAAAACTGACAAATTTTCTAATGGTTTTGCGTTTAACATTTTGAGATGTGTTAGTGTTAATGACCATAAAATATCGGGTTTGAAAAGTCATGATGCCCACATATTCATGCAGAGGCTACTGTCAGCGGCAATTAGAGGGTATTTATTTAATTGAACACATTTTTTAGGGAATTATGTGCACAAACATGTAAGAAAGAAACAGTGAAATGTCTTGAGACTGACATTTTCCTCATCTTTTGCAAAATGGAAAAGATTTTTTCACTGAACTTCTTTGATGTAATGGTCCACCTAGCTCTCCATTTACCTCGCAAGTTGTTGCCCACAGTACCAGTTCAGTACTGATGGATGTATCCGTTTGAGAGGTATTTTGGAAGATTTAAATCGTACGTTAAAAACAAAGCCTGGCTAGAAGGATCCATTACGGAGGCATATATTCATGTAAAATGCTTGACATTATCATCGATCTATTTGCATGATGTACCAACTAGATTCACTATTGAGGATCAAAGCATTGATGTAGGAGTGCAAACATCTGAGAGATCTGCCTTCCCACTTTTTTCTCAAAAAGTGCACCCACTCAGTAACTGCATACTATCTACCTAGAGAAGAAACTATTGAAGCTGAATGTCCATCATGGTTTAGGAAATGTGTAACTAAACCCATGTGAATTATTATTTACTAAGCTTCTTTCCTCTGAAATATAATATTACTCATTGGCATTTCGTCATGTTCTCTTGGTGTCATCATTTTAGATTCAAGTGCTCCATGCGAGGCACCCTGACAAAGTTGCTGATGATCTATACGTAATAGCTTCTAGTCTTAAACCTTGGGTGGGTTCAGATGCTGGGTGTATAATGAACGGTATATGATTTCATACAAAGGAAAGGGAACTGAATCGTAGGATACAAAATAGTGGTGTCCACGTTACTAGTGAGCATCAGGGAACTATGGTGGATTTCTATGGCGTTCTCAATGACATCTTGGAGGTGTGGTACATGGGTTGGAGGCGTGTATGGTTGTTTATTTGCAATTAGTTTAATGTTAGTGATACCACTTGAGGGATACATGTTGGTAAGCATGTTACAAGTGCAACATATCTCGAACTTGGTATAGGGATGAGCCCTTTGTATTGGCATACCAAGCTTCACAAGCTTTTTACCTTGAAGACACAAAATTGTCTGCGTCTTGGCACGTTGTTCAGAAGATCACATATAAAAATGTCTATGAGGTCACACAATTGCAAACAAGTTTTGATGGGGATGAAGTCAGTGAGCCCAATGTATATAATGAGGAACAATGTTTTGACATTTACAGAGATGTAAACAATGACTGTAAGGACCATCAGACGTTGAGCCCAACACCATTTTTGCTATTGTATTATTTCTGGGGTAGTAATGACATTCTTGATGACTAGCATGATGAAAACGGTATTTTGGAGGAGTCAGAATCTGATTGCAGTGATATAGTGTCACTTGCTTCCATAAATGAAGATCTCTATATCAACATCGATGTAGAGACCGATGATGACATAAGTTCTTCGGATGACACTGATCGAATAAGTCATTGAAAGTAAGTTCCTAAGTTCACCTTCCCCATATAAGATAGCACTACAATGAAACATTATTTAGCCCCTTATGCCATTATGTAGCATAGTCATGCATTGCTATGGGTGTCCCTTATTTAGTGCACATATTGTAACTCTTTTTATATATTAAAAAAAATCTATTAGTTTCCGTTTCAAAAGCTCAACTAAAGGGCAACTAATTATTTGACTTATAAATGTCCCTTACAAATGCCTTGTTGAGTTTAGTGCACATATTATAACTCTTTCTAGAGCATGGAGCACTATGAAGTTCAATATTTTAATTACTTAGTTACAATACATATGATGCCGAAGTTTGCAGCATCCTTATTCAATGTCTCTTAAGAGGAAAATGAACTTATGATGACAGACCAATGCTTGCAGATTGTTTATTGCATCAACTTGAAGGAGCAATGGAACATGTGAACACCTAAAAAAGCCAAATGTTCAGGAAATGAATTTATAAAGGAAAGTGGTGGGGAACTTGCTGCTAGGGAAGAGAAACATATTGTGTAGGTAATCTAATACACTATGACATATCCATCTTACATCCCTCAACTAATTGATTCAAAATGCTTATCTACTACAATTTGTGAGTCATTACGACAATGGCAATGACCTTGGGTTCCTTAGCTGACAATCGTGGTTGTTTTGCACTAGAAGACATGGTTTTTCAGAAAGTTTCGAATTACGCTAAATCATTGGGATTTTTAAACTTATGAAATTTCAGGCACTTATCTACTATCATGCCAGTATATATAGCACATTTTTAAAATTTGAGTTAGGAGGATGTATAAATATCATGTTTTACAAGTACATGGGTTTGTATAGGTAATCACAGACCCAATAAACAATAAATGATTCATTTGGATTTAAGACTCCGATCTTTGTTTATATTTCTACTAGTTATTACATGCCCCTATTGATGACCAAGGTTTGCTGCAGCTTCACAAGTTGAGGATTGTGGAGGATAAACAGAAGATGCTCGAACAATTATTGTTGCAGTTTGAAGAAGATTAATTAGTCACTACCAATGGAGACATGGTCATTATTTGATCATGTTTCCAGTGATGGTAGTTTATTATTTTGTTTAGGGATGCTTTGAACATTGACAGGGTTGGAGATAATATCGATAATAGAGTCGATTGTCACTTTTTATTATCCTGCCGCATCTCAATCATGTTCTTAATGTATTGATTATGCTGGCATGGTAGACATTTTAAATGAGAGATTATAAATTCTAATTGAAAACCTGTGATTCTCATATATGAAATATTTAGCTTAGGTGGATATAAGTTCGTGGAGATTCGATAACCATACGATTAACAATATTAATGTTTGGATAATCAGGTGTTCTACTATAGGGAGGTTCATGCCCAATCTGTTAACTCAAATGCTGGTTGTTGCACTTTTGTTTGGCAAAAGTGCAACAAAGAATTTATAAATTCTAACATATTTTTTCAACAAACTTTTTAAAACAAATTTGTAAATGTACAAAAAGGTATGTCTCTAGCTATATATGTAAGGGCGGTTCATTTATGTGGTATTTTTAATAAGCAACAAATTACTCAACCAAGTAGTGTAATAATTGAGTCAAAAGTATTTTATTTTTCTAACAACTTCAATGATGGTGTTTCACAAACATACAACCTCTATTAACCATATATTGTGACAACCTATCACACGTGAACAGGAAAACAGTTAGGAGTCATTTAATTGGTACACTACATCCTAAAGTGGTTATTATATAAATTATTATTTACGTTTAAAGAGTCATTGAAATTATTTTTGGTCTACCTACTTCGATGGTATTTTCAAAATGACCACTAAGTTGATAGGTGTTGATAAATTTAACTTTAATAATAAAGTTCAATATTGGAATACTTGTAATTAAGCTTAATATTTATTTTAAATACTTATCTTCATGGTGGACTAATTATATAAAATATTTATAAGAATTGAGCCCGTGTACTAAGATAGGTTACAAAAATCCATTGAGCTGCACTGAGGATGACATGCATCACAGAAGTTAGGCGGGAAACTTAAATGAGAATGGTGGGTGGGGAGCAAAAAAGTAAGGTCAAATGTGTAATTTTTGGCCCAATTTCCTTCTACACTCTTTACTTTATATGGAATGGACTTATAATTTATGCTAAAGTGCCAGGGAACAACATGAAAGGGCATTAAGAGTGCTACTTTCCTGACCCTTAGCTGAAATCGTCCTTTGCTAAAGAGAAACCCAGCCACAAATGATTCCAAGCTTCACTCTAGTGATGATGCGTTCGAACTTCATCGATCGGTAAAGGAAAGTTGTGTTTTTTTTTTTTTGAAAATCATACCTACTTTTCTATCTATTAATGCATGATGTTTGATGGATTTTGTTATGGTTTTTCCATGGTTTGATGATAACTAAATGCATGGCCCGCTGAGCTATTTCGATACATGGTGTTATGGATGAGTATATTTCATTTTTTCTTCTAGGTTTATGGAATGAAACTTCATCTTTCTTGTGGGTTTGACATGGATGTCACGTGTCAGTGCCATTATAATGTATTTTTAAACTCTAGCAGAGACAATCATCATTTGTGGGTCACAAAAATGTGTGAGAAATCCATAAACACGAACTATATTAATCTACTCAAACTTGTTACATGGGTTCCTAGGAAAACTGTCTACGCCAAATGAAAGTAATGGGTTGGGAGATAATCCCATGGTCCTGTTGAAGGAGGATTGTTTGAAATCCTAGGTACTATTTAGTTCCTTAGGTGAAAAACACATATAAAAGTAGTTTCAATTGTTCAATATCTGCTTGGAAAGATTACATGGTTATGTAATCCCAAGTCTTGAGCTTTCTAGTGTTGGGACATTACTCTGAAACTTTGGGCTCTATTCAACTCTGGCTATACACTATTATATATGTCATTGTTTCATTTCAAAAATTTTGTAATGGTTTTTCAGATGCATTCTCATTTTATTTAAATGGAATTTTAAAAGATATGATGTCCTAAAATTCCATAACACATCACAGCACACTAAGGATCATAAAGTTGAATGACAACCATCTGACATTGATTCTGCCCTATGAATGTGTGATATATTCCTGCTACTTATTACAGTTTTAACGTTGACTATTTGGGTTGCATAAATATGTTTAAGATAGAGCATTACCCAATCTGTTTGTTAAAGCCCAGCCCTTATTGGATATATGATATGTCATATCCTATGGTGTTGAGCAGTTTGGACAGAGGGCAAATTCATGTAAGTTTTCCTAGTTAATCAATCATGTCATAAGTATGACATGCTCGATCAGGTTATAAGCTAGTAGGGAATTTATTTAAATCATTTTGCCTATAGAATTTGATGTTTCCACATAGATATAATGTCTTTATGAATATGGCATTAAGAGTTAAAGGGGCAACCTAGTTTTTTAAATCAATTAATAGACATGGTTTTTTAAATCAATTAATAGACATGGTTTGAAGTATAAGAAAAGGAGTTCGTGGACGATGGGTTAGCTTTAGGGACGTTTTAGTGCACATGCCAGTTATACAAGATGATCAATCACCACTACAAAATGTATCGACACTAAGAGACGACACTGAGTCCTCATCGGATGACTCAACCCAACCACCCGATGTCGTACTTGAAACAGAGTTTCTAGACCATATGGATAGTAAGGTACATATGCTTATCTTTAAAAGTACAATATGTTATAAAAAATTTCCCTTATGTAGCAATGGTGTTTTTGAGATACATATATAATATTGACATATTTGTGGTTGAGCTCCACATTTAGTTTCAGTGACTAAGAAGCATGGCCGTAGACGGGCAAAGATGAAAAAATTTGATATGATTAGCAAGATTGGCCCGATTCCTTTGCTTATAAAAGATGGAGACACAAAGGTTTCATGCTAGAATGCAAGCATATTCAATGGAAGAGTGACATGGATCATCAAACATTATGCTGACATGAGTTATGCTAGTTGGAATGATGTACCAGATGTTGAGCAAGAGGAGTTGTGTAGTTGTGTTCATGTAAGCAAGATTGAGTATCACTAGTAATTTTTTTAGATGATATTTTCTTCATTAGTTTTCTTGCATATATTGACACAAGTTGCTACGACATTTAGGCTAACTTTATCCTACAATGGGAAAAGCCAAACCATCGAAAGACAGTTACCGACCAACTACGTAGGATATTCAATTCTTTTCACTACGATCTATACAAAATGTACAAAATTTTGGAAGTCATAAAATGGCTCAAGCAAAAGGCACCAATATGGTGGGTGTGGAGGTTTGGAAAAAATTATGCATACAATGGGTAGCAAGGAGTTCAAGGTAACTACATCTTAAACTGGTCTGTGGTAAATTGTTTAATGCATTTGTAAGTACATGATATATATAAAACTAATTCATGGAATTTGTTTAACTTTCATGGCATGCATTATTCTGGAGTTGGCTCAGTCACTGCAGAACAAGGCGAATAAAGAGCAACAACAGACTAACCATACTGTTGGCAAGAAGTCTTTTGTTTGAATACTCGAAGAGAAGATAATAAAATTTTGCGGTAATGTCATTTAATAAATTTTTCAATATCATAATGATTCGTAGGGATGAAGATAGCACAAAACATTTGATATATTTGATATATGATATTTTAATTGGATGTTTTAGCGTGAAAGTGTACTAATTTGGTGAAATTTTTTAAGGAAACTCGATGGTCAAAGAAGAAGAATGGGTTTGTGACGAGAAGGTGATTCCCAAAACATCAGTCAAAACATTTGCTTATGACAATGGAGGAGTATTGTCAGAAGATGCACAATTTTACAAGGCCCAGTTTGAGGCACTGAAGGCCAATGTTAATGAAATATTAGTAAAGGAAGCAGAATTCGACAAGTTGATGACATATTCAATGTCACAGCAACAATTTCAGGTGGAGTCTTTAAGGGAGACTCCCTGAGCTATCTAAATTTGCTACGATTTAACCACTTTTGGGGGTTTTTTTTAGCTTTGGAAGGTCACTGGATAAAGCATTTTGTTGGCTACGAGGAAGATCAAATATTTTTGTGAGTGGCTTGCTAGAGGCATGGTTGGGATGGTTCAAAATTGTGATCACTTGTCAGCTTTTATTGTTATATGGTGAGGGTGCAAGAATTTCGTTGTTAGGATTCAAGGAGATAGGATACATTTTGAAGGTAATAGTTAGAAATATTAGTGTATAGGGGGAGGTTTTGGTATGTATTTGTGGGTTGAAGTGGGCTTTTATTATTAGCACTTGTAAATGCATGAATAGTATAGACCAAGCATGGTTATCATGGATTGACACTGAAAAATAGGAAGACATAAATGTTGATGAGATGGGCTTGAATTTCACACTTGGAGCCAGTTAGGGGGACAAGAGTTGGCTGATTTCCTGTTTCATCCGAGTTACTTGTTACATCAACTTTTACAAGGGTCACAACACTTCCAAACAGGTATCTATCAATACCTCATGATATAAAGCTAAAATGATTAATGTTAGTTTTTAATTGCATCATCTATATATTGGGCTGATTATTTCTATAGACATTGGTATATGGCCTGTCAAATCCAGTATTAGACTATAACAAATTCTCTGAGTAGACACAAGCACTAATTTAGTTAACAGGGTTTCCATTCAGCTGTTTATTGAAGTTGAGGGAAGACAACTAGATCTTTAGTGGTTGGATGTATCTATGGGATAGAAGATTGAAGTTGTTGTGTTATTAGTATGTGATTTAAATTGCAATGAAATATGGGTTGGTGTGTCCTTGTTGCTTGCTTTAAGGGAAGGTGTTTTGTCCCTTTATTTTTTCTGCTTCACATTTTGGTTGAATGCAACAAAGGTAGAAGATTTTTTTGAATGACATAGAGTATATTTCATTTAAGAGAAAGTTACAAATGTTGTGGGAAATTGAAACCTAATAATCACAATGTTACATTTAAATTATAAATATGAGAAGTTGTGCTTTGGGTTCGATTATATTGGGATGAACATATCTTAATATATGTTCCAAATTTGTATATGAATTATATTTTTAGCTACATGTTTATGTCCTTATCAACTGTCCATGCTGAAAAAGTATTTTTTGTTTTAACATATATTATAAAGATCACTTATGCATGCCAAAAATGTAGTATATTTTTTGGTGCACACCTATGTCCATTACATGTGCATGTTTGCTGAAATGTATTTTTTGTTTTAACATATATATGCCACGGTCTGTTAAATGAGCAGGTTGTTAAATTATTGAACATAAGCTGAGGACCTAATCATGTACATATATAGGATATTGGTTAAACAACTTGATGCCATGGTTGAGAAAATGGTCTTTCATTCCCATTTAATATTAGTTGATTTATTTAATTATAAAAAGAAATGGATACAGAAAATGTTGATTATTGTGGAGTTCGGTCCACCCCGCTCGAGCGGAGGCAAGTTAGAGAATTTGCTCAAGACAGCTCGACAGTGAGTTTGAGCATATGCAAGTCAGAGAGTTCGGTCGAAGAGCCGCTCGACACATGGCTCGAGCAGTTGCGGGAAAAAAGTTTGATTGATGTAGGCTTGACACGCTGCTCGAGTGAACATCACTATTACTGAAATTTTAGGGTTTCTGCCGCATGAAGTATAAATACCTAATGTTTTGACTTGTGGCATCATGTGTGTTGAACAATAGACGCCCCATAGTGTATTGTGAATCCATAAGAAATAAAAATCTTTTGCAGCTTCTGTGGACGCGGGCAATTTGCCGAACCACGTAAATTTGTGTGTCGTGTGTGATTGTTTGATTGCTTTTCGTGTTTACTTTCTTTTATTGTCATCATTTTCACAACAATTAGTATCAAGAGTCAAGGTTCGGGTCTGAGGAAAAATGATGGCTGGAGAAGAAGTGAAGGTATTAGGGATCGAGAAGTTCAATGTCACGGATTATGGATACTGGAGGATGCAGATAAAGGACTAACTCCATCTTCCATTATTGGCGAAGAAACCGGACAGCATGGTAGTTGCTGATTGGAACCTGTTGGATCGACAGGTTCTAGGGGTTATTCGGCTAACCCTGTCGAGATCCGTTGCACACAATGTCATCAAGGAGAAGACGACTACGGATCTCATAGCGGCTTTGTCAGGTATGTATGAAAAGCTGTCAGCGAATAATAATATACACTTGATGAAAAAGTTATTCAATTTGAAGAAGATAGATGGTACGTCTGTTGTACAACATCTGAATGATTTTAATACTATCACAAATCAATTGTTGTCTAGTGAAATTAAATTGATGATGAGATACGTGTATTGATACTATTGGCCTCACTACCAAATAGTTGGGAAGTCATCAGAATGACTGTCAGTAATTCTTCTGGTAAATCAAAGTTGAAATATAATGATATTCGTGATTCGATTTTAGCTGAGGAGGTGCGCTGGAGGGATTTAGGTGAGACCTCAGGTTTGAATTCAGTACTGAATGTTGATTCTTAGGGGAGATCACAGGACATGAACTTAAACAGAGGCAGATCAAGATCAAAGAATAAGGGCAAGAGCAAGTTAAGGCTTGGTCAGCAGGCAACTTGCTGGAATTGTGGCAAAGCTGCCCACATAAAGAACTGTAGAAATCCTAAGAAGACGGAGAATGATAGTGCTAATGTGGTAACTGAAGTACAGGATGAACTATTGCTTGCAGTTCATAGTCCAGTTGATGACTCGATACTGGATTCAAGGGCTTCCTTCCACACATCTTCCCATCGAGAAATAATGCAGAACTATATTGCAGGTATTTTTGGGAATGAGTACTTGGCTGATAGAGAGGCATTGAACATGGTGTGAATGTGAGACATTGATATTGTACTCCCTAACAAGAACAAATGGACCTTGCAGAAGGTCAGACACATTACAGAGTTGAAGAAGAACCTCATCTCTGTTGGGCAACTCGATGATTGTGATCATTCAGTGGTGTTCTCAGATAGTACCTAGAATACTACTAAAGGGTCATTGGTACTGGCTCGGGGTAAGAAAATTGGTGCACTCTATATGACAACTAGTTTGAATAATACTATTGCTACTATCGTTGTAGAGAGCACAACAGATTTGTGGCATTGCAGACTTGGCCATATGAGTCAGAAGGATATGAAAGAACTTTTGTTTAGAGGAAAGCTACAAGAACTGAAGTCAGTTGATCTCAGTATGTGTGAGAGTTGCATTATTGGAAAACAAAAGAAGGTCAGTTTCTTAAAGAGTGATAGAACATTGAAGACAGGAAAACTGGATCTTGTGCACACAGACGTGTGGGGATTTTCTCCAGTGGCATCCCTTGGAGGTTCTTGTTATTATGTCACGTTTATTTATGACCACACCAGAAATGTATGAGTTTATTTTTTGAAGCATAAATTTGATGTATTTAATGTGTTCAAAATTTGGAAGGCCATGGTTAAGACAAAGACAGACTTGAACCTGAAATGTTTGAGGTCTGATAATGGTGGTGAGTACATTGATGGTGGTTTCAAGGAATACTATGCAACTTTGGATATCAAAATGGAAAAGACAATTCCTGGGACACCACAACAAAATGGAGTTACTGCATGTATGAACAGAACCATAAATGAGCGTGCTAGAAGCATGAGATTGCACGCTGGATTACCACTTACTTTCTGGGTAGATGCAGTCAGCACTACCGTCTACTTGATAAAAAAAGGACCATCGGTTCCGTTGGATTGTGGATTGCCTGAGGATGCTTGGAGCGGGAAGAGGTCAAATTTTCTCACCTTAAAACTTTTGGCTGTCTATGTTATTGTTGATTCTGATGCTAGTAGTAAATTTGAGCCTAAGTTAAAGAAATGATATTTCATTGGCTATGGAGACGAGACATTTGTCTATCGTTTTTGGGAGGATTAGGGTCGAAAGATTATACGAAACAGGAATGTGATTTTCAATGTGAAGATTATGTACAAGGACAACTCCAGTACAGTTGTTGAAGTAGCTCCTCAGGAGTCCAAGTTCGTGAGATGGGATGACCTACCAGAGGCCACAATGTAGTGCAGAGATGTGAGTGACAAGGAGAGTGGGTCCGGTGCACCCATTCATATTATTTCACAATCAGATCCGGAGTCGTCCATTCTTGCGGTTGCAGTTTGCAAGTCAGTTAGGACTATTCATCCTCCATAGCGTTTCTCACCAACTTTGAATTATATTTTGTTGACAGATGATGGAGAACCACAAAGTTACGAAGAAACCTTGTAAGATGAAAACTCTAGCAAGTGGGAGCTGACCAGGAAGGATGAGATGGATTCCTTGTTAGGGAATCAAACATGGGAGTTGACAGAACTTCCATCAGGAAGAAGGCATTGCACAACTAGTGAGTGTATTGGGTGAAGATTGAGTATGATGACAGTAAGAGGAAGAAGGTCAGGCTTGTTGTAAAAAGGCTTTCAGTAGAAGCATGGTATTGATTACTCAGAGATCTTTTCTCCTGTGATGAAGGTCACAACTATCAAGTTAGTACTGTCTATGGTTGCTACTGAAGATTTATTTCTTGAGCAGTTAGATGTGAAGACGACTTTTCTTCATGGAGACTTTGAAGAAGACATATGTATGCACCAACCTGAGGGGTTTGTACTACATGGAATGAGAGGTTCAATTTACTGATGAAGAAGAGCTTGTATGGCCTGAAGCAAGCTTCTAGACAATGGTACAAGAAATTTGACAACTTTATGTGCAGTATAGGGTACATCAGATGTCAGGCAGATTATTGTTGCTATGTTAAGCATTTTGACAATTATTACATTATTTTGTTGCTGTATGTGGATGACATACTTATTGTAGGGACTAGTATTGATGAGATCAATAATATGAATAAGCAGATGTCAGAGCACATTGCAATGAAGGATTTGGGAGCTGCAAAACAAATCTTTGACATGAGAATTGTCAGAGACATAGTCGGAGGCACATTGAGACTCTCACAGGCTAAGTATGTGAAAAAGGTAGTCAGCATGTTCAATGTGGACAAGGCCAAACTAGTTGGCACACCCTTGGGTAGTCACTTCAGACTCAACAAGGATTAGTCACCAAAGTTAGAGTAGGAACAAGATTACATGAGTAAGGTTCCTGATGCCTCAGCTATTGGTTCACTTATGTATGCTATGGTTTGCACAAGACCAGATATTGCCCATGCAGTGGGAGTTGTGAGCAGATACATAAGTAACCTAGGAAAACAACATTGGGAAGCAGTGAAGTGGATTCTAAGGTACCTAAAAGGCTCCTTAGAAATGTGCTTGTGTTTCTCAGGAGAGAACTTAGAGGTGCATAGCTATGTTTATGCTGATCTAGAGGGAGCATTGATAGCAGGAAGAGTACCACAGGCTTTGTTTACACTCTGGGTGGTACTGCAGTATCATGGGGTTCTAATTTGTAGAAAATATTTTCTTTGTTTACTACAGAAGCTGAGTACATTACAATGTCAGAAGCTGCAAAGGAGATGACTCGGCTATAGGGTTTCTTGGAGGAATTGGGTAAAAAGAATCAGAAGGGCACTCTCTACAGCGACAGTTAGAGTGTCATATTCCTTGCCAAGAATTTAGCATTTCATTCCAAGACCAAGCACATTTAGATCATGTATCACTTTATACGATCATTGCTAGATGATGGGCAGTTGTTACTTGAGAAAATTTGTGAAGTAAGAACCCTGCTGATATGTTGACAAAGGGTGTTACACTTGAGTTGTGCGCAACTTCAATTTATCTTCAAGCATGAAGACAAGGGCAGTGAGTTGGAGGATATCATGTTCGAGGCAGCGGGCGATATAATGGGTGTACCAGTCTCCAAGTGGGAGAATTGTTCAATACTGTGGAGTCTGGTCCACACCACTCGAGTGGAGGCAAGTTAAAGAGTTTGCTTAAGATAGCTTGAGCAAATGCAAGTCAGAGAGTTCGCTCGACACCGGTCAACATACTACTCAAGTGGTGGCAAGTCAGAGAATTCACTTGAAGAGCTGCTCAATACATGGCTTGAGCAGTTGCGGGGAATAGGTTCGCTCAATGCGGGCTCGACACGCCGCTCGACCGAACATCGCTATTACTAAAATTTTAGGATTTCCACCGCATGAAGTATAAATACCTAATGTTTTGACTTGTGGCAGCATGTGTGTGTGATCAATAGACGCCCCAAAATGTATTGTGATTCCTCAAGAAATAAAAATCCTCTGCAGCTTTCATAGACATAGGAATTTTCTGAACCACGTAAATCTTTGTGTCGTGTGTGATTGTTTGATTGCTTTTCATGTTTACTTTCATTTATTCTCATCGTTTTTCACAACAGAAAAATGTAGCACCAATCATATGAAAGATAATGGGTGACTACTAAAAATATGGGAGGACCACAATTCTGGGGCAACTTCTCATATTGCTTCATTTAGAGAAAGGAATAAAAATCTTATTGCCATTTATACGCGTGTGCATCTACCCCATTCAAGTTTGCCTAAAATATTATATATAGAACCGATGCTTCAGTGAAGAACATTAGGAAATTGCTTTGTTTATGTAACTATTGCTTTCAACTTCTATGTATAGATTGATTAGTACTTCACTCCTGTGAATGAAATAATTACACTTCTCAACGACATTATGTCATATATAGATGCTTCGCTTCTAAATGATGATCTCTGATTATTTTCAGTTGAAATGGAATCTATACATAACTTGGTTATTTATCCATCTTAACTTGATGTATAATTGTTAATCTGTTGCTACTAATGCAATACCTAAACTATTAAAGTTGGTTTTTAGTAAGCTTTTTGGGCATTGTAATATTAGATTTATATGTGGTACTTTACCAGTTATTGAAATCTTAAAGTGAAATTATAAGTTTTTAATTGTTAATGTGGACTAATCTCTAGTTATTATCATTTGCAACAGATGCGAAACACAAAATTGATCCTTTTGCGACCAACTACGGTGACTAAAAATATTTCAAAATGGAATGAAAATTATTACCATTTTTTACGATGTACATGCCATAATAATGAATTCTCGAGACCGGAGTATTTGCGACACATTCCATGGCGTCGCTATAAATTCCAAAATGGGATATTATGTACAAATTATCTTTCGTGTTGTCAAATTTACCATTGTGTCACAAGGAAAAGCGATAGAATATCATTGAAGGAAGGTCATTTGCATCACTATTTAGATTGACGCAAAACATATTTTTTTCCAAGCGATTCATAACATTTTTGCGACGGACAACAGGGCCTTGTTTAATGAGTTTTTTGCTGCGAATATTTTTCCTTTTGCAATGCCATTGTTTCACCGGCAATGAAATTACAATTGCGGCTATGTTTTGGTATTAACAACGATGGTCCCAGACGACAATGATACTTTTTCATACCATACCGCCAGATTTTGCGGTGATCGAATTTACATTTAGTGGCGATGTAGAACGCCATAAAGGTAACTAGTTTTCACGACGCTTTCTTGTATCGCTGCGAAAAGTTTTTTGAGACGGATCAGTACAAACCATGTACATGCAAAAGGTTTGAGGACACGAATATACTTAGCTCATTTTTCTGTTTTTGTGGCGATAAAAACATGGTTCTGCTGTAGTGAGAATAAACACTCTAAAACTTTACATCCGTGACCTAGACAAGGAAGAGGGTCCTTGAGACGGAACTCCTCCCTCCACTCATATCGGCACTGTTTTTGGATTGAGATGAGTGAGTTTAGAGAGGGGGGGGGGGGGGGGGGGGGTGTGGCGTTCTGTGTTTAACATTTGATTGGAGGATACGTGAGACCAATAAAATTTATGTAGGTAATGGCTAGAAGGTTGGGTCCCTCTATCATTTCGTAGGTCAGTTAGTTGATATGGAGGGGATATGGATCTATCGTATTAGATGCCATCTAAGTAAATGTATGACATCTTATTTACTTGTATGTGTGCTCAAAAGGTGGGGATCACATGATTTGAGTAAGTTGTGTATTGGGAAGTGACTCACCGAAAGGTGTGCTGCCATTCCATCTAATCACATTCGATCTACTCAATGCCAGCGTCCAACACATCCTTATCATTACTCTCTTTCTATTATTTTTTTGTTTTGTTTTTATTCCTAAGTTACTCTTGTTATTATTTTCTATAAGGTTTCTACTTGGAATTTGTATCCCTACTTTGCCTATTATCAAATTAACCCTCTTTCTAATCACGTCTTTATCAATTAGGCAACGTTTCTATCATGTGTACGTGTGGATATTAGCTCTAGGGTAACATTAAAGAGATCTAGACTAGAAGCATTTGTGACCTATATATATATATATATATAGAGAGAGAGAGAGAGAGAGAGGTAGCGTGAGGCTTCACACATTTCTCTCTATACGTATCTTTCTACTCCATGCTTCTCAGGCAAAGTTGCAGGACACGATATGTTTTGACTTAAAATACTAACAATTAAAACGATGAAGTTAATCGCGTGTTTTTCTAGTAAAAAAATTATTGTTATCCTTCAGCGATAGGGTTGTGCAAATATTTTTTATTCCAACTTCATTTCGATTGTCATTCTAATTACTTTGTTTTAAACGAAATTAAAGTTTTCGAATTCAAAGTTGGAATTGGAGTTCAATCACCATGTTGGAGTTGGTTGTGGAGTTTCCTTTTTATGTTTATCTCTCACACATTCTAAACTCTATAATTCGGTCAAAAACTTTAAGGAATACAAGTCTTATTAAGAATTTAATATTGTTGTTTGAGAAAATCACTCGAGAAACTATAAATATTTTGTTGTCCACTTTATGTGTCCATCTTTCCCATTTAAGCCCTATAGTTCAGTCAAGAACTCAAAGGAATCTAAATCCTATTTAGTGCATGTGGAAATTTTGATAATGCATGAGTTAGACTTAACTTTAAGCAAAAGAAGGCGAAATGGAGTCAAAGTTTAGTATTGCTTCTAGATTTAGGAATCAAAGTTGAATTTAGACTTAAGACTTTCGAAGAGAATCACTTGAGGAACTATAAATATTCCGTTCTACACTTCATGTGTCTATATATCTCTCTCTCATTTTAAGTCCTATAGTTTGGTCAAGAACTCACAAGAATCTAAATTGTATTTAGTACCTGTGAAAATTTTGATAATGAGTTTCACTTAACTTCAAACAAGAGAAGGCGAAATAGAGCCAGAGTTTAGATCTTCTCGATTAATTAGGAATCGGAGTTGATTTTAGGTGAAATGCCTCATTTTTTTTCACAATTTATCTCATCTCATCTAATCATTATAATTTTTTTTCAAATTCTCATATAAAATAAACTAAATAATTCAACTTTTTCAAATCCCAAAACAAAAATAATATTAAAAAATATATTCTGATAATATTTTATTCAATTTTTAATTTTAATCTCAACTCATCTTATCTCACCTGCGAAAACAAACGAGACCCTTTGAAGTCGAACTCTAATTGAAATGAAAGTTCAGAATCTCGAAAGCTGGCGCCAATTAGGAGGATAAATCATTAGTTTATAAAGCATCGATGTCAACATATTTTATTCGCATCCACATGTAATGGACGATTTTTGGTTTTGATCGATGGAGCAATACTGTCAATAATGGTGATTCTTCTACCCTATTTATCTTTTTGCTACGTAATCTTTGGGACAATGATATTGCTCGCTTACAAATCCAATACGTTGTCATTTTATTGTTACCAATTAATTTGGTCGTGAGGTTTGGTACTTTTATATCTCAAGACTCAAAGCTGTCACTGTTAGCAAATAAATATCCCATGTCATACATGAATTCGGTAGTCTCTGTTACAAATGTTTTGAGATTGAAAGAGTGTACCTAGTTTCTCAATCGAGTTCTTGTTTAATTACTTCATTGAATTGAGTGGTCTAAATTGTCTAATACTAATATATAGACACAATATTAAATGTTCATATGAAATCGATTCACATGCACTATCCAAAAAAACCATGCCGATAATATTAAATGTTGCAAGTCTAAGGTGTAATTTGTTTTCACAAACCATCTTATCTCATTTCATCTAATTATTATAATTTTTCCAAACTCTTAAATAAAATACAAAAAACAATTCATTTTTTTTTAAATTCCAAAAAAAAAAATTATATTATAACAATATTTTATTCAATTTTTAACTTTTATCTCATATCATCTCATGCAATCATCTGTGTAACCAAATGAGACTGAACATATAATATGGAAAACTTTTTCTCAAGTTTTTGTTTGAACTTCATGATTTTAAGTGGGAGTGAGATAAACATAATATTTTGGACAGTATTAAATAAAAAATAGAAATTGTAGGGCCTACTTTATATATTCATTTCTCTCATACTTGAAGGAGTTTTGATCTACATAATATGTATATCTATCTTCATATTTCAGATCATTCAATTCAATCAAGTAATTAGAAAGTATCATTTAAAATCAACTCCTAATCTATCATATATTTCTTAATTATCATCTTCGTGGTGTGCTGTTTGAAAAAGAAAGAAATTTTTTTGAGTTGCCTTGACAATTAATATCTTACTGGTTTATTGCCATATTGGCAATCTTGTGCAGCTGCAAGCCTATGCGTTTTTATCTCAGATATTCGTCAGACTGAAAAGGCACTAGATGATCAGTATATAACTTGGACCGTACGAAATATATTCTATATGGAGTACAAATATTATATATTTATAATATTTTCGTTCACTGTTGGGAATATGGAATATAGTGGGAAGGGGGGGGAGAGTTATATATGTGGGGGCCAATTTGCTGACTCAGTTGTCATGATTTCATCAATATGGGCTCATGAGGCCAGGAATTGGCATCATGATTCATGAAGGGGTGAGGGAGCAAACATGATGAGACAGAGGACCGTTTGCACTTGGAAATGGGCCCTCTCCCAGCACAACCCTCCACCGTCTCTCCCTCTCTCTCTCTCTCTCTCTCGTTGATGTATATGCACGTAACCTAAAAAGGGTTATCCATAGATAAATACACTGTTGCGAGCTTTGCTGGGAGACAAATCCAGCAAGTGGCCGGCGCACACCAAAACTCACCACACGTCTCTCTATTTGGCCTCACATTCCATCTGCTGTATGCGCTTTTCTGTGCATGTCTTTTTGTGTGCGTCCACGTGACCATATATGCTGTACGTACCTATACATATATATATATATATATATAAACTATAATTAATCTCTCAATCTAATTACTTAGCTGCTCCTTAATTATTAACCCCTCTTTCTAACAGTACTTGTTATATATATATATTGTGTTTAGACGAATAATGCTGCTTCTTATTCTATATATATCTTACCACGTTTATTGATACGACACATTTTAAGTAATTTTATACATCAACAACTTAATACATTTCATGGACGGGATAAGAAAATATCTAAATCTGAGGAGATAACATATATAAAGATCAACTCCATTCGTCATTAGGTGATATTCATGTGTAGCTCTATATATATCTGATAAAAAAAAAAAAAAAACAAAAGAGAATTTGGGATGTGCTTTATAAGGATGTCAAAGAAAACCTGATTGCAATATCAAAATCTGCATAGATGTAATGAAAAGCAGTAAACTGATTAAAGTCATAACATAGCTTTTTCAGATATCTATAGTATAAAGAGATCTAGGCATGCAGCTAGCAGGGTTCGTACCAAAACTCAGAAAACTTCGTTTGAGAAATTAGCAGCTCATGTTCCGATCTAGTTTATTAGGGCATGCAAACAGAGTCCATCAAGTCGTCTCCCGAGTAACTTCAAACTAGTGTTGAAGAGTGCTTGGCGTAAGCATGCAGGCTAGGGCTGTCCGTACGGTATATGTTATCCTGATCAGAACTACTTTGGTGCATTTATATAGAATGATTTTTCTTCGTTGGAATTTGTTGAAAGTGGGAGGCAATTAGCAAAGGGACATGATGATCATAATTTGGATGGCATGGCTGGGTCTACAATAACTCTACAGTAGTGTAAGGTGGAATTTTGTGGCAGACAATGTAGGATTCATTAAAATCACCACTGACCCACTGAGCCAGACAAGAGATAATGTTAAATTCTAGTTAGGCACCCCATAACAAATATGAATCACGATTAATTCCAGAATCCAGTACCCTTTTTCAGATTCGGAATGAGTTCACTAATTACTTTGAAAAGACGTAATTTTTATATAGGAAGTTGCGGTTAAGAATCTATAAAATGAATTTTCTTTATTTTTTTTACTTATTTTTTTCCTATCTGTGTCGTTTTTTTTGGAATGATTGGACTTGACATTGGCTACCAAAAAGTCACGTCATTAACTTTTTATTTTTCTTTTTTTGTCTTTTTGTTTTTATCTTTTAAATGCTTAACAATATACAGAGAGAGAGAGAGAGAGAGAGGGGCGTTAATGACATCGGGTATATACAATGCCCCCTGCGTGCCGTACTCATCTAGTTGGAATAATGAACAATGCCGTCCAAAATTTTAAAGTTGCGTATAAATGTTAAGTAAGTTGAATTTTTTATAAATCGTAGAAATGAGTTTTATAAGTTTTACTTAAAATAAATTTAAATGTGTTTGAATATTAAGATAATTTTAGATGTATTTATGAAAAATTAAAAAAAATTATGGCCGAGTCTCATGTGTAAAAAAGTGTTAAATAAAAAAAAGTTGTAAGTATCACGTGTAAAAAGGTTTTGAGTTGAGATGAGTTTAGTAATTTAAAAGTTGGGTACTTAGATATTAGATCTAGCTTAAAATTAGACTGAGCAATCGGGGCCTAAATTTGTCATTGCATTGGCTAAATGAGTGTTCATTGTTTATTTCAAAACTATAGCTCACTTATTACATAAAACTTTTAAATTTTTAAGGGGTCAAATATTCATAATTGAAGAAATTTATGGCCTAATTCATCTCATAAAATTGGTTCTACGAGAAAGGATTGTTCATTTCTTATAAACATGCTCAAGATCTTGTCCATAGATAATGTGAGATTATTCATCAACACCCTCACTCACGTGCAGGCTAGTATTTTTCCTGATCCTTGTCACAAGGTAAGTAATGTGTGCCCCCATTCGTCCTGTGACAGGCTTTGATACCATGAAGAAATTCATGAACCTAACTCATCTCATAAAAATGGTTCTATAAGAAATGATTGTTCATTCCTTATAAACATACTCAAGACCTTGTCCACATGTAATGTGAGACTATTCCTCAATAATGATTAATGTTATCTAAGTGATCCAGTACGTACTGGCTTAATTTCTACCACTATACTCGTGGCGAGCTAAAATTTGCCTTGAAGAAACATGTGTATATATATATATATATATATATATATATATATATATATATATATATATCTTTCCTAATTAAGAGCATAACCGAGTATGGAAGCCACCACAATAGTGTAGAATTACAAACTATCAAGTCTTTTTTTTTTTAAACATATGAGATAAGATGAGATAAAAGTTGAATAAAATATTGTTAGAATATAATTTTTTTAATATTATTTTTATTTTGAGATTTTGAAAAGTTGAATTGATTATTATATTTTGTGTGGAAGTTTGAGAAAGTATTAATAATTATAGAAAATGAGATGAGATGAGATTGTGTAACCAAACTAGGCCTCAATCTCTAGTCATACCTGTCTTGTCCAATAAAGTTTTGACTATATTAAAATTTAAGATTATACCATATCGCTTATGTTTCTCTATTTTAAAGTTATATATCATTAAATACAAGTTAAAACTAATTACAAAAAAATATACATTATAATACCCTTTTTGAATTGGGGATTAATGGACAACCTACATAATTTATAGATAATCCTTTACAAGATGTAATAATTTAAATGATTTAGATTATATTTAAGATCATCTTTGATTTCTCTTAATTTACAAGTACAAGGCCTTATTGCCGTGGACATCTTCCAATATAGATCGGTCCAAATAATGGTCGGTAGACCTAAATAACAACAATAATAAACTAGTGACGTATAATATGTTTACAAGAAAAATTATAGTGGAAACTTTAGAGCCGATCGAAGCTCAGCTAGAAGACTTGTTATAACTATAACAGAAGAATAGCACCAAGTAGACCTTTGAGGTGCAGTTTGGATAGTGAGATGAAATGATATGAGTTTAGATAAAAATTGAATAAAATATTATTAGAATATTATATTTTAATATTATTATTGTTTTGAAATTTGAAAAAAATTTAATTGTTTATTATATTTTATATGAAATTTGAAAAAGTTGTAATGATAAGATGATATGAGATTAGATGAAACACTACTAGGGCAGCCTCCACTCGTTCTATTTTCTGCATGGTTCATATAAACCACGGCAATTGTAAAATTAGGGTTTGATCAGTAGGCTTCGTTATGTTTCGGTTGCGGATCTTGGGACATCCTAGCTATATATAGTTCAACTTATAAAGAGAGAAGAACCATTAGACAAAAAGGTGATGCATGGGGAATTCTTTCGTTTGGAGTAGATATAAGTGTGAGAAAACGAATCGAAAAAGGAAAGTCTTACAACCCTAAAACGGTTCAGTTCAAATAGTGTGTGGGCCAAAGGCATGCGATTTCCTTATATATATATATATAAATATATATATATATATATATTAATTAATTGATCATGCGCCCTATTAAAGAAATGTTAGTTTTAGATGACACAAACACGTACGTATTGGTAGCTTTACCTCAGCTGAGGAGGGAAGGTTGCCAGCCTTTTTGATGGGGTATATATAATGCATGCCAAAAGTTCAGTGTCTTTCTGAGTTTAGGGCTCGAAATTGCAGGGAAATTTTGATGGAAAAAAGATCAGCGAAAGAGATTCCTGCTCGGCCGGTTTGCCTTATAGTTTCTGCCATTGACAATCGGTAGCTTAGCTCGTGGGATGAGTGAGTGAGAGCCTTGAAATGCCATCATTGCTAAAGTGCAAAGGCTTATATTCACTGGCATGGGCCAGCATGCATGATGCTAAAAGAAGCTGTGTCACCGGTCACAACACGCCTCTGTCTTAAAAGCCCTACCCGTTGGCCCCTTAAATCTCCACAAAATCTCATGCCTAATCATTTCAATTTTATTCATATTTCTTAGAAGGATTACATCTCCAAAAAGGAGTGAATATACTAGTGCCCCCTTTGTAAAAAAGTCTCCCAAAATCCTATGGTTTGTACCCCCCCTACCCCTACCCCCAACCCCCTTTCGCAGATTCAGACAATTTTGCAAGCAATATTCCATCCGTCCCAGCCTCTCATCATTCTAATTTTAAACCAAAGGTGAAAGCTTTATAATTGAAGTGAAAAAGATCATGATCTATCAATCGATTGCAATAAAAAAGATTACCAACTTTTAGATATATATAAAATCACCATTAATTTCATGAAAAGATATTATCCAATTCTCATAATGATCATAGTTTCAGAGGAGTGCTTGGGTGTGCTGCATGCTTTTTCGAATTAGTTCTTTATATTTTTTAACATTGGAACTTTTTGTGCTCGTCATGTGCTAGAAGCCTTTGGCGGGGCTGGAAATCTTTTGTAACTATTTGCATGTAATGTTTGACAAAAAAGTCTACAAAAGCTAGCCCTCTCTCATCCCCCACTCCGGCCTCCTAGCCTCTTATAATTAATTTGTTCTATATATTATTTCTTTCTTCTTTCTTTAATTTCCCTCTATCTCAAACTAGCTATATAAACTAGTCAGGAGTTGAATATTGCAAAAGCAGGGTGCATGGAAACGCTCTAGCCTTGCTAAAGTTGGATGCATGTGGAAATTTTTAATAGCTTTTAGCCAATTTTTTTTGTTGGTGAGGGCATACATATAGCTAATTATAAGCTAGCTAGGCGTGTGAACAATAGAAATTATAACCATGTACGACGTGAAACATGCAGCTTGTCTTCGCTTATATATATAGTACTCCATTATTATATATATATCGTGAAACAAGTCATGACACGATTGGTCGATCTGAATTATTTTTTGTTAGGGAAGATTCAAACAACTGATCGATCGAGTAGTACTACACTTTAAAAGACGTGATCCTCGATGGCTTGTACTATATATCTCTATTTATATATATATATATATATATATATAGGTCAAAATTACTGTGTGTACGCATGATGTCCGTACAGCATGCAGTTCTTAAAACTACAACTAAGAAAATGTATAAAAAATGTACAAATCGATGACAACGATTCTCATGATTTCTAATTAGCACTAAACAACGAAACATGCATTTCACACGGAGGGCGTCTTTATCGAAGTTTACAAATTAAACGACTGTCTCGTGGCTACTACAAGTATTAATTTATAATTTACAGTTTCTGCGTCATGCGAAGCTCTCCATATATGCACAAACAATATTGGAGCAAATGCAACAAAATAAGTGTCTATATATATATATATATATATATATATATATATATATTTGCAGTGTGTGTGTGTGTGTGGTGTCATAAATATTATATATGAAATGAAACTCCAATGCAGAATCAACTGATCAAATGGATCGTATTTATCTAATATAAAATATGAAATATTTTGGAAATCATATATAGTATATATTTAATGGTAACAGTATATTTGGCCAAACAAACAGATTCTTCCGTAAGAAAAGATCAAATACCAAGCAATATATAAATTACTTGTTCTCGATCAAGAGAGGAAAATAATTGAATATATACATATATAAATGGAGCACAATAAAATCTAATTCATGTGGCTGTACGTTAAAGACCAACAAAAAGGTCGTTTTGTCTGAAATGTACAAGTAAGATATGGATTATTTTGTCTGAAATGTACAACCAGCTATGTACGTGGATTAATCGCTTAAAAATATGGTCCAAATCACTACAACAAAAATAAATTTTTGTGACTAATTTATTACAACCAAAAGATTATTCGTAACTAATTTTAGTTACAAATAGTTATTTGTTAGAATTAACTAATCACAAATAAATAATTTTCTTATAGTGAATATCAGTTCTGTTAGTATTGGAAGTTGGAACCAATACTTGTTTAATGGTGTCCAAATTGCGTGGACCAGTGTGAAACTTTTGAGTGTCATCCCAATTAAAGCTATTTATAAACAATCAAAATCTCAAACACATGAAGATATTCATGAAGATCGATCATGTGTATCGATTTGTAATCTATAAACAATAATGCGGCGGCTTACGATTCCCCAAATCTCGCCGCCAATTACTCCTAGATATCATAGATACTTTTTAGGAACTAAAAATAATTAGTTTTTTTTTTTTAAAAAAAAGAAAAATAAAGCAATAAGAAATTTGAGAAATGGAGCTTGAAAGGAGGGGCCAGACAGATTCGCTGAGTTGCACCAAACAGTAGATTTTTTTCCTCGCTCGTTTCAGATAAGATGAAAATTCTAGAAGAGAAGGTACGAGGAAGATGCACACTGTTTGATGGGGTTGTTCCCTGTGGCCTGATCTGAGCCAAATTCCTCCTTATACAGGGGTCAAATCCAGAAATCTATGTACAAACCATGAAAGACCAGGCAATATATAAAGCAAATATAGAGCACTTGCATCTTACTGTTGAAAACAAGGCAATTAAACATTGAAAAGACCATGGCCGTTGTTTGTATATGAATGTACGAAAATGACAGAAGAAAGGAAGAAGAAGAAGAAAGGAAAAAGATGAGACTATATATTATTTACATATTTTAAGAAGAAAAATGTTCTCATTAAGTTGGTGGTCATGCTAAAGACGGAGAACACCAAGATAATTTTCTTCCATGCATCATCCTTATGCTAGTAGTACCTCATCTGATCATTGTTATTGTTTGTGATTTCCTTTCTCATTTTGGTTATGCCTAATCTGATGAACAAATCCATGATTCCACCATACCTTCACTTCTTGCTGCTGCAGCCACATTCTCCGGCCCCTTATCGCCATGAAAATCCGATGAAGCAGCCGCCGAGAAATTCAACTTGCCATTGGTAATCCGCTCCGAGTTACCATAGCTTGCGTTGAGTGATCTCAAGAGCCCTTGAGCACCGCCGTGGGGTCCCGTGTCGTTTCCCCAGCTGGTAGGAGGATCGTTCTCGCTTCTCGACAACGTGGTTCCTCCCGAAGACACCATGTTTGGAAGCCCACTGAGTTGTGTACCAACGTGCTGATGGCTTAAGCCAAATTCCTCTAAAACATTGCCCATTTTGAGGTGAGAATTGTTGGATGGGATTTCCAAAGAACCTTGACTTTTAGAGCCAATAATGGCTGAATTGGATAGCGGGAATTTAGGTTGGGCTTGGAGGAGATTCTGTAGGTTGAGAATCGGGTTTTGCATGTTGATGAAATCATGGGGCTGCTTCAATAGGCCTAAATCAGAAGAAAGCTGGTAGTTAATGGAAGTTGAATGAGAAGCATTACTAGTTGAATTAGAACCTAAAACATCAATCATTGAAGAGCTAGGAAAAGACATGGATGGAGCTGAGGAAGAAGAAGAGGGAGAAGAAGACAGAAATGGGGGTGGTTGAACTTTCTGAGCGAAGGGTCTCAAAAGGTAAGGAGGCTGTGCAGGGTCCAAGTGCCCTGATCTCAAAGACGTCGAAGCTGTGCCGAAGAGATCGAGGCGGCTTCTCGGGAAAGGCGACGATGTGGACGGCGGAGCGGGAATCCCAGTATATTCCTGAACCATGGCTCGGAAATTGGTGGTGTCTGTGGTCAGCACGGTGGTAGGTGCACGCCTAGAGGCTCTGGACCTCTTCTTTGGGTTTCGAACCACGTTAGTGTTATTGCCTGCAGCTTGATTATTGTTTGCACCTGAAATAGTACCCGAAACAGAAACTGAAGCCCGCTCTGATGTCGGAGGGATCTGTACGGTGGAAAAACTACCGTCTCTGCTGTGTCCGCCGAATTGATGGGTTAAAAAAGCTTGGCTTTGGGTCGAGGATGAGGGAGTTATCAACCCGCCAAGATCGGTGGCATTTGGGTCAGATCTTAGTGTTTTGGACCAGACCATATCGAGATTCAAAAGAGAATTCGGGTTCGTGAGTGGGATTGAGCGTGAGGACGACAAGGGGTCGAAGTAGTTTGATAAAGGGTCGAACATGGAAGAGGAGGAGGCGGGGAGGGTTTGGTGGTGGTGGTGGTGGTGTGGCGGCGGCTGCGGAGCGTTATGCAATGGGCCGAGATGGCTTGCTGGGTTCAGGAACGCCGAGATCGATTCGGCGCGTGAATCATACTCCTCATCACCACCACTTGAGGATTGCATACTGCCAGTACTGTTACCGGAATCCATGACAGAGCTAGAGACACAGAAGGACGAGAGAGAGAGAGAGAGAGAGAGAGAGAGAGCGGAAAAATTGGAAAGATGTAAATTAAGTGGGGGGACAGAGATATGGAGAGAGCTGCAGAGAGATTTGCTTACTTACTCAGACCCATTTAAGACGAAACTACAAAACAAAGCATGAGGTAACAGCAAATAGAGACAGAAATCTTTCTGGAAGAAGAGCTTTCAGAAAGTACCCATGTTTTTTAAAGGCTCTCTGATCTGGAAGAACGAGGACAGTGGCTTTGCGTGCTTTTGCTTTGTCTTTGAGCAAAAGGGTATGTGTAAAGAAAGAGAACTAACCAATCCACAGATCATGAAATTGATGGTTTGCGGAAGAGCTATAAATGAAAGCCCCAGACCTTCGGTTTTTCACTATTTAAGAGGCTGGGTGGATTAGGGTTTCAAGGTCTTAGAGAAAAGAAAGAGAGAGAGAGAGAAGAGAGAAGAGAAAGAGGATAGATCTCTAGCCTTTTCTTCTCTAAAAGAGAGGCAGCGTCTGCCTGAGGTTCCACTCAAAAAGATCAGAGTGGGACAGCCATGAGAGAGGGGCAGGGAGGATAGAGAGGTGGTGATGGGGTATCGAGGCTAAAGTGGTCAAAGTAAGTAAGAGTTGTGGTTTTGATTCGCTGTGTGAAAAGAAGAAAAGATATAAGGTTAAGCTGGGAGCGGTTAGAACTTGGAATATATGATTGAAATTAGAAAAAAAAAATTAATATTACCAAAATTACTCTTTTATTTATATAAATATAAATATAAATATATATATTGTTGTTTGGGAATAATGAGGTGGGCAGGCAACCGAATTAAGGATAATGGTTGTTGAATGGTATAAAGGAAAGAGAACCATTGTCACCACTATTACATACTACTTTTCAAAGCCTGGCCTGCAAAAAAACCAAAAATATCTTTATAAATATTAAATCAATTTATTTATATGGAATTATTTAAAATCTTAACCTATAGTTCTTCCCTTTAGGGTTAGGTTAAAAGGATGGCAAGAGTTAACTACCTCGTTTCGTCGCCAAGGAAAACTACTACGGCATCCCATAATTATTACTTTGTCTAATTTCCATTTCATGATTTGGTAGTAATTTAAAAAAATATTAAATAATTTTAATATAATAATCTTTTTTTTCCCTACAAGATTTGACCAAGTCAGAAATCATAATTCTAAAATATTATTATGAGCAATTCTCGATATCTTCGAGTATTATTCACGAACCTCAGAGAATCTTTCACTGTATACTGACCCGCAGAAAACATGCATAGGCTGAAAATCATGTCATTTTTCATGTTATCTTCAGCTTTACCTAGCTGATATTTTTTTAGCACCACTTTTTTTCTGGCTAGCTATGATATTATTCCTTCTTTTTCCTTCTTCTTATATATAAAAAGCAAAAGAAAAACTGTTTGGAAGAAAAGAAAAACTAACGATCATCCAATCGAAATCAATGGATAGATGGATGGATGGATGGATCAGTTCAACAACATCTGAGAGTTCGCTGCAACCATCAAAGCTAAAAAGAAATCGATCTTATTTAGTACTACTGTTTATTATAATATTATCATTTGGGAATATTATTTAATTTTATATTACTTAAATCATATTTTCAGTACACACAATGACACAACTTGGGCTCTAGACGTCTTGATCACTCTACGTGTAGGAGTATATTCTTTTCTTCACAAATGGTTTATATATATATGCCCCAGAGCCATTAAACCAAACCCTAACCCGATCCCCACGTCTTCCAATTCTACAAGCAATGTACCGATGTACTTTCAACCCTCGTACTGTTTCTAATAACTGTATATCCAAACTATATACCTACCTTCATAAATATTTGTAGTTCAAACGGTTAGCCTGACAGTTAGGGTTTATGCATGTCATGTATTATTCGTTTCTTATAGACAGACTTTTGCTAGTTTTAATCAGCTATACATACGGATTATTTTTCCTTTAAATAGAAATAATTATTACGTAAAAAGATCAAACGATCGGGTGACTCAATCAAACCTCATTAAATATCTTAGGTTGCTTGCGACTTTGAACATGTAATTAAAGTATTTTGTTTTGGGTATTTACTGTAAGTGGGCACTCTCTTTCGCCCAACTACAGAGGTGGAGTCTTTGATATACAAAAAGACTTGGATCATTGGGACCTCTCTCGTTTTCAATGAAGTCGTACCCCCCTCACATCTATACAGACTGTACATATCAACACATACATATACATGATATATAAAATACTGCATACATCTGCATATATATATTAATATATATTATATAGGTATGCAACACTCGAATAATACGTACCGATGATATGGGCCGTTGGATTGATAGGATCATGTCCTTTGATGCCTCATTTGTGCCATAATTTTATCTCATATATATATATATATATATATATATATATATAATTAAAAAGCTACGGCCCCAAAAGTCCATTGTAGGATGGAAATAGTGTGGGGGTCGAGCAGCTTCCATTATTACATATGTCGTCAGATCTAAAAAGAGTTCATTATATTTACTATTTTTCTGTTTAATTTTAGATTTAGAGATCAGAAAGAGATTATTTTTTAAAATTTATTAAATATCAAATAATATCCGCGAGATTCATAAAGATAATTATATATATATATATATATATTTTTTTTTATCTCTCTCCCGCTTTGGATCTAAAATCTGATAGTAAACTCTGTAGCTAATTCATTTACATGCATCTGCTTTTGATGTATTTGTGGTGTACATACATTTGGGATAACGGCTGAAGAATTTAATTAAGAATAAAGGTAATTTGATGCTCATTCGACGTTTATACGTATATATAATAGCTAGCTGCTCTGATTTTCACGTGACAAATATGAATCATTGTCGACCGTAGAAGGAGAAACTCTTGAGAGATGGTAGGAGGGTTAGTCTGTGCTTGTCTGGTTGGCAAAATTCTTGTATTATTAAGTCCTTTTGTGCGTGCTGACGTTCCTTATATCGATCAGTTGGGCTTGGGGTTTCTTCCAACAATTCCTACTAAGCCCAAGCCACGGCATTAACGTCGTATATCTTTGCAGCAGGATTAATTCCATGCACATGAATTCCACAGAAGAGGTATAGAAAAGAATCACAAAAGGACGAACACTTTTTACCAAAAATTTTCTTTTTAGTTTAGTTTTGTTTTAGCAAATATTGAGAGGTATAGAAATAATTAATTATCATGTTTTTTTTTTTATGTGCAATTTCTTTGCATGAAATATTCCTTGTAAAGCAGGCGTCTGAAATTATTATCTTATTCATCATGTTTTCCTTCCAAGTGAACTCAGAACTACCAATATTATATTTTCACTTAATATTAATTACCTACCCTTACCTGAAGCTACGTTCTCTAAGACTAAAAATAGAAAAATTATTTTTATCGGTCACTATATATTCACCACCTCACATCTTATACCTTATGAAAAATATCCTCACATCTTATGAAACACTTCCACACTTTATGAAAAAAGTTATAAGTGTGGATTGTGAGAGTGATTAATAGTGACTGATGTATAACATTCTTCCTAAAAATAATAAGTATGAATTAATAGTCTTGGAGAAGGGTTTAATTTTGAAGCGTGACATTCTGATCTACTAAGAGAATGTTATGCACAAGTTCTCTCACAAAATTTTGAAATTCTATCTTATCTGATTTTGCATGCTCTCTAGCTCACTGAACCCCTCCGCCATCAGTTTTTGATCTCTTTGGTCAGAGCCCATGCCCCTAGCTAGCTAGGGTGGAGGAAGGCTTCTTTCAGCATCATCCCATTTGGTCGAAGCACCTTCTAATTTTCTGATCCTTTTCAGCACTTAGTACCTATATGTTTGTCTTTTTTCCTTCTTTTTCAACGAAAAAGTACTTAAGGATTAGATTTGCGGTTCTACCCTCCTTCACCCAGACAACCCTCTCCATCTCCTTTCTCTAATATTTCGCATCATCTCCACTTGCTCTTGGTTAGTGCGAGAGTCTCAAGCGCAAACATCAGGCGCTTCCAAACAACCCAACTCCTTTGATCTAGCAATAGTCAATATATAATAGTTCAGAGGCTTTTCTATTTTTTCGTTTTGTTTAATTTTTCTTCATTCATTGTTCTATTTGGTTGTAGAGAGCTAGTTTTATCAGTTTTTTTTACGACAAATATATACCACACAACCGCCCCAATCCACCAAACAAAACTGTCAACACACCTAGCTGCTAGCTTGCTGCTTATGTGCCATTACATGCACACATGCATAAGCTTTGCGTGCCTCCACTTCTAGCGGCGCCTCTTCGCTCTTTCCAAGCTTTAATTCACATTGTAATTCCTATACCTTTCTTAGCTAGTGAGACTAGATGCCTCTTGTATTGGCCGGAGATACTGTTAAATACATGTCCTTTATCTACTAATACAGTCAAAGAGAATTTAATTGACTACATATGTGTATATATATATATCTCAATGCAAACTTTTTCTGCGCATACCCTATTGTTGTTGGTTATAACTTCTAATCAGCAAAATCGTCTTCTATCTAGGTACGTACGTACTTAGTCTATCTCTCCCTCAAGTTATATATGGAATTGGAATTGCTAAGTTCCAAAAATTTTCAATTGTTATAATTTTTTTCGTGCTATAATTACTTTTGTTTTTGGCCTACATTGCAACGTTTGTCTTGCATGGGTTATTTATACTCCTTTTACTATATTCTGTACTTTTAATTGTATTTAAAAAAAGAAAGGAAAGAAAAGGAGACCGACCGTATATGCGTGTAGGACTTGTAAAAAGCAGCATTGATTAGAATTTGATTTGATATTTATCAAACCCGTTTTAGTCTTTTAGTTTGTTTAAATTACTATATATATATAAAACAAAACCATTTTTAGTGGCACATTAGTATGGACGATTATAAATGATGACTAGCTACTTGCCCCGGCCAGCTACAGGCAAATAAAATTCTATTCTCCGATATATTCCCTAAATCAGAATTTCTTCAGCCCCACTCAAAAGAATATTTGTCTGGTGATCTTTTCCTTGTTCTTTCTTTTTTGGTGGTTTCCTCTGATCTGGTGCTATTCCAAAACAACATTAATGCATGCAGCATCCAAACAGCCGAAAAGATGGATACCTAGCTAGCGAATTGAAGTTCTATTTTAGCTGTATAGCATTTTCCTTACTAGGAAAATAAAACAATTAAGAAGCGAATTAAAGTAGCATATGAATATGTGAAAGGTTCACTCAATATTCTATCTTGTAATTAACTGAACAAACAGGGAAATTAAAGCTAGGGGAAAATAATAGAAGCTTATATTGTTTTTTATCTTCTACTTTATATTATTATTATTATTATTATTATTATTATTATTATTATTATTCATCTGTTTTGTTTGTTTCTTTTCTTGGCAATGAAGTACCGAAAGCTAATTATCATGTGGGTCAAATTCAGAGCATATGAAAGCTGAAATTTCATGGTCGAAGATTATGTACCTAATCCCAATAAGCTGCAATTTTAATTACTTCTGTTTCTCGATTGCTTAGGTATATGATTAGACACCAGTAGTACTTGAATTGGCTTCTTCTCTCTTGATCTATTTGTCTCTTTCCATTTGACTTTAAACGCAAAATTGCACCAAATGAATGCAACTTTTTTATATATTATCTCAACCAAAACGCAGATGATCATCATCAGCAGATGATCAAAATGGCTTAGTCCCCAGTTTATTTCGTGATTCCTTATCGAAATAATATATGGCTGGCTTGATATATTATTATAATTATATTTAAAATGCATTTTTCTCAATATCGATCGGGTCGGTCGGGGGACATAATTAAATTAATGTTCGATGTTGAAAGAAATCTGTTCAAAGAAAACGTGCGTCTTGTGTATTCATTAATTGAAACTTCAATGTTGAAAGGGTGGTTATAAATTAATTCGGTTCCCTTTGATTCCCTCCTCCGCCCCCTTGACTCTTCTTCTACAAAATTCTTCCTATATGTCTACCAAAACTTTAAAAGAAAAATTCTTCTCAATAGTCACTATTCACAATCTCACATTTCAAACCTTATGAAATAATAATAATAACAAAAAAATATAAATATAAGGTGTGTGAGTGAATAATGACTGATATATAGCCTAAAAACATGACAACCTGTAACATTCATGGTCCCCTAGACTTTGATTCACAAGCTAATTACCAATGTACCATGCACCTAAACGTCAGGAATAAGTCATGAGGCCCATTTCAAGCACAAATAAACTTCTATTATATATATATATATATATATATATATATATATATGTATATATATACATACTTGGCTTCACTTGTTTTAATTTCTTTATATATATATATATATATATAAAGAGCAGCTATATTAATCTTCATGATGATAAGCATGTAATCACGATGAAGAAGGAGAATTTGAGTACAAGTTGCCTCACCCACTCATTGCACCTAGCAGCCCCAAAAAAGTGGCCATTTTTCACCCCCCCTCGATCTCTCCTATTTGGCTAAGAATTTAAGGAAAAGTTTCAATGGATGAAATGAATAATCCTAATGATTCTTTTTATAAGCTAAATTCGTCTTTGACTGGTTCCCAGCTCATGCGTAGTGTAGAGGCCGATCCCTGTGATCTACAATAATCGTATATATTTTTGGGGGTTTTTTTTGGATAATAAATTTGGTGTTTATCCCTGTCCTCCAACTTCACAATATATCTCTTAATACAGATTATAAAATGAAAATATTTTTATAAAATGATATTATCTTCATAAAGTATTTTACAAAAATATTAATATGTAAAATATAGTAAAAAGTAACGTATTTTTATTATTTTTTCCTTCGAGAATGGGGAGTCTTTGAATTGTGTCAGCTCTAGTAAAAGTCTACATAGAATGGTGGTCCAGTGGTGTCTTGGTTCATAGATTGGACAGTGGTCCATAAATTCTTGTCAAATCTAGTGGCAGCATTTGACGGTTGACTTGTCTTCCATGTCTGCGACACCTGATCCAATGGACCAACTCCATCTCAAACACGTCTAGTAACCTGGCAAATCTATCAAAATTGGGACAGAAGTTTAATTTACAATAATTTTTATGGTTTTAAAAATAAAATAAATATACCAATTATTTTTATGGTATCAGGGGTTTATTGCATGCGTAATAATAAGATATGCAGATTAATGTTTTTTATAAGGAAATTTTAATTTTAAGAAAGAATTTAAAGTTTTTCAAGCATTTCGAAGAATTTATTTATTAGTATTTTTTTTTTTTTTGTGTTTTTAAAATTTCCCGTCCTGGTTTGGCCCAGTTCTATTCTTTCCTTCTAAGGAGGCCCAAGACGCTCTTGTTATTCCCGCCCAATAAATGCGAGCTCTGTTCAGCACGAACCCGAGCTCGGCCATGGAAGATTGTCAGTTTATCATGTGTTCGATTGGACCGACACATGCTTTATTTGCTCTTAACACGTAGCTGCCATGCAACCACGTGTTCCCAGCCCATCAAAAAACCTATACTCAGTCAGGCCATAGCTTCTGTTTGGGTCTGAAGAAAATCCAGCAATACCCATACCTTACAGTATTCAGAGAATCAGAGAGAGAGAGATTATGTCAAGAAGTTCGGTTCGCAACGGCTACGACAAGGTGGCACGTATACTTGGAAGAACAGAAAAGCAAAAAAAGTTTCCGGTTTTGGATAATCACCCTGTGGGACAAGAGCATGCAGAAGAAGCTGTCGAGGCACATGAAACCATCCATAGCAACATCAAGAAGCTTGTAAAGGAGTTCAGAATCTATAGATGGAACCCTGACCATCCCAACAACAAGCCCCACCTCCAGTCCCACTTTGTCAACCTCTCCAATTGTGGCCCCATGGTACACTACTTTCGTTTAAGTTCTGTTGTCCGACCAGAAACAAGATAATTGAGTTTTATCTGTTGATGTTTCGGTGTTCTAATCAAATAGGTGGATATGTGTAGGTTTTGGATGCATTGCAGAAGATAAAAGCAGAGGATGATTCGAGCTTGAGCTACAGAAGGTCATGCAGAGAAGGAATATGCGGGTCATGCGCCATGAATATTGATGGGACCAACACTGTGGCATGTCTCAACCCCATTGATGCAGACACTTCCAAGGCCACCATTGTCACCCCTCTGCCCCACATGTTTGTGATCAAAGATCTCGTCGTTGATCTCACCAATTTCTACCACCAATACAAGTATGATTGTATATATATGATCGCAATTACTACTACTTATTTATTCATTTATTTCAATTCATATATATAGTTTAATTTTAATTGGACGAAGAATTCAAAAAGTTTTAAATGCTATGTATTGTTTTAAACTTTGAGCGACTATATTTTAAAGTTCACATATTGATATTGTTAAATTTGAATAACCCCGTTTGTTAAAATATGGCATGCATGTATAAAAGAGAGAGTTGATATTGAAAATTCAATATTCTCCCACTTTTCGTGGAGAAAAGAAAGCAAGAGAGCGAGGAAGGTCTTACCACTTACCAGAGTCGAGAGTTTTAGAAACTTGTTACATTTAATTTTCATCTTTTTGATTTTTTTTTCTCCTTTTTTTGGGATTTGTGGGGCTAGGGATTGTCACAATTTTTTTGGGGGGTCGTGGAAATTTTCTGAACTTTATTTGGGACAAATTAAGGGGGGTTTTGAGATTGTGGGAAGTTAATTATATTGAATTTAGGGACCAAGTTTCAATTTCTTTTGGGCGGCATATAATTTTTAGGGACCAAGTTATTACGGTGGTGAGAGAGAATTTTTTGATCAAATATGAAGAGTAATTATTGCACTACGTACGCGAATGATACTATAAAAAAATTGTTTATTTGTAGTCAGTTAATTACAACGAAATGACTGTTTACAGCTAAACTGAGTCTGTTTTGATCACAAATAATCTTTTCACCGCAATTAAATGGCCACAAAAATCCGTTTTCTTTATAGTGTGAAATGCAATTTATAAGGAAAAGGATCCCAAAAAAAAGAGAATTCAATTCAGGTTGTTCGAGTTTTAGATGAATTGAATAAAATATTATTTTTTAATATTATTATTATTTTAAAATTTGAAAAAATTAAATTATTTATTATATGTTGTGCTGAAATTTAAAAAAGTTGCATCGATGAGATGAGACGGCCATTCTCAGTATGCAAACATGGCCAAGTTTTTTAAATGATCACAGCATATTTCTCCATAAAAATTTGAACAAAAATATATGTTTTGGAAATTGAAGTAGCATGAAAATAATGTATTCCGAACTCAAAAACACTTCATTCTTAGAGCTAATTTTCTACTCAATCGCAAGGTGATAAGGTGGAATTTTTTTTTCTTTTTTTGAATCAGTGATAAGGTGGAAATTGCAATACTAGTACTCAAGCCTAAAATAGTGTTTTTGACCCCCAATTAATTATAAGTGGGCTTCATCTAAATTGTAATGTTTCTCAAATTGCGCGCATATGTAGATTGACAGAGCCATGGCTCAAGGCAGCAAAGGCACCGGAGAATGGGCGGGAATACAGGCAATCACCCGCAGACAGAAAGAAGCTAGACGGGCTGTATGAGTGCATATTATGTGCTTGCTGTAGTACCTCATGCCCTTCCTACTGGTGGAACCCGGAGGAGTTCCTTGGGCCTGCTGCATTGCTCCAGGTTTATCGATGGATTTCTGACAGGTATAATATTATATCCCTTAATAATCAGTAAAAATAGAATGAAGAGTTTTATCACATTTGAGTCGGTGAGATCCTATATATTCACTACATTTCAACTCAATCCAGAGTATTACACTTAAGAAATTCCTTTGTGCTTTGATTTAATCTGATTTGTGGTTGTGATCGAAATGTGAGGGTAGTGTTTGAGATCAATGCCTTCTTTTATGCATTGTTTTCCATTGATTTGTTTTCTTTTGGCAGCCGGGATGACTTCGCGGATGAACGATTGCAGGCATTGACAGAGGATGAGAAGAGATTATATCGATGCAGGACTATTAAGAACTGCACGGCCACCTGCCCCAAAAGCCTCAATCCTGCAGATGCCATTCACAAGATGAAATCCAGGCATCTGCTTTCTCTGCCTGTGGAGAAGTTTGCATGAGAGCTAGCCGGTAATTAATTTTATGGAGCTAAGAAATGGTTGACAACTTGTTTCACTCTATTGACTGTAAAACCATCAAGTTCAAATGTTCAATGATCGATGTAATCAAACTCCTGAAGTCGCGTAGTTAGGGTTGTGACAATGTACAATCCATGTTCTTCTACTTATAACCTTTCCAAGACACAAGCGCATGTAGAAGACTCGATCGAGGTTAACAAAAAACAAAGAACCTTGGACGAAATGGTTCATTAATGGAGCAAAACGTACACAAGTGCCGGAACTGATCCGAACTTGCTTTGGCATGGATTTGTGGGCTTTCGTGCGGCAATGTGCTCTTAATTACAATGAGGGGATTCCAAGATCATGTGGAGAGTCGTGTGTGTTGCCATGTAGATGTGGACCAATATCCACATGCATCTCTATGCTGCAAAACATGTCCAAATCCAGCCTATATCAGCTATTGTTACCTAATGAGTTGAGAGATTTATTTATTTATTTTTGGAGTCGAGTTATATAGAGTTTAGACAATAGATAATATAACAAAGTTTCGGTTATAATTGCTGATTTGTTTCCGTTGATATATCTGTCATATATAGCTGGCCTCGTATGCCCAAAAAACACAACATATATGGCCCCCGAGCGCCAATTAGGGGTCTAAAAATCTAGAGATCCTCATTGAATCCAAGACCGGGTCTCTTGCTTTCCATTTTTCGATCAAACAAGAAACACGAGAAACAAAAAGAATCAGCAAAATAAACAATACTAATAATAATAAAATAAAAAAAAAACACAAGGGATCGATGAAGGTCAACTATTTCATTTTAATAAAACATTAATACACCTGTTCGTAATATTATTGTTCTTTTTTCTTCTACGGACTGTCATATCATGTCATCTGATTTCATCATCTCTGTAAATGAAAGATGCAGAAAACAAAGAGAGATTGTTTTCCGTGATCAGCAGCACCAGGAGGCCCTGCAGATAATCTCCCGGGGCTAGGCCTGTTGCAAATTAACCCCACTTTTCACACGTACGTTCAGTCTTTCTTTTTCCTTTCGGTGATTTTGTATTCTCTAACATGTAAGATTACCCAGTTCAATCCGCTTTCTTTGACGTTGTATTTGAAAGCCATTGTCTTTGTTCTCATTCGTGGCAAAATACCACAAAATCATTCTGCTTTATCGTACAAGTACTACACCCTCAACAAGGATTCGGCAGAGTACTTGAGAGGTGATTACAAAAATGGAACAAAACTCGCAGGAGAAGCAATCGCGTTGTTGTCTATTAAATGCAGTCTTTGGGCAACGTAGTTTTTGGCCAAGAAGAGCTACCTCCACCGGTTCGATTCCAGGCGGAAATGATCCCAAGACACCGGGCACTCCAAATTCAAGGAGGAGACGAGTTGGCTCCGATGACAGCTCGATCCTTGGAACCCCATCTAAGGCAGCAGAATCGTTACCAAAACCGGTGGCAAGACATACCCAAGTTCCTCACCAGGCGCCTCCTGTGGATTACCAAAACCATGGCAGAAGACCCTTTAATAGCGAGGCTGCAGGAGTCGTGACCTCATCAGCCGCAGGCATAAGAAAGACAACTCCTTGCCAAGGATATGTTAACCAAGGCAAAAGGGTGCCAAAGGACGCCATTGGAATTTCTGGGGAGCTTGAAAGCATTATCGTTGATCACCAAAAAAATCAGGGCGGTGGTAATCTTGTTCGGGCTTCGTCGAGCAATGTCATGATTTTTGGCAATCTAGGTAATTTGAGGAGACCAGGAGGAGGAAACGTGAATTCGTATAATGTTGTTGATTATATTCCCAAGACAGCAAGAGAAGAAAGCCCAGTGCCCAAAGGAAATTACGCAAATAGTGTAATGGGAAATGTGGTTAGAGGTGCTAATAGAGAGCAACCAGATCCCTTGTGCCGGGCTATCTCGACTAGAATGGATCCAGAGACATTGAAGATTATGGGCAATGAGGATTACAAGAGTGGAAGATTTGCAGAAGCCCTGGCTTTGTATGATGCTGCCATTGCTATTGACCCCAATAAGCCTTCATACAGAAGCAACAAAAGTGCGGCATTAGCCGCTCTTGGTAGGCTTTTTGAGGCAGTTTTTGAGTGCAGAGAAGCTATCCGCATCGAACCTCAATATCATAGAGCTCATCATCGTTTGGCAACATTATATTTTAGGTAAAAAAAATTACTTGTAACTAGACAATGAGTTTCTTTCTGCAAGCGGTCCAGAAAACATCTTAATCCTTTCCTTAGTCTTCCATTCTTGGCAGTATACACAATCATTCTTATATATATATATATATGCATACAGATTAGGGGAGGCAGAAAAGGCTTTGTATCACTTCAAACATGCAGGACCAGAGGCCGACCAAGTTGACATTGCTAAAGTGAAAACGCTTCAGGCACATCTCAACAAGTGTACCGAAGCTCGCAAATTACGAGATTGGAACACCCTGATAAAAGAAACAGGAAGTGCTATATCTGCAGGTGCAGATTCAGCACCACAGGTGAGCCATTAAGTCATAAAATTCCTACCCTTCTCTTATTAATTATGCTCTTTTATCTACGTATGCCATAGTGCGTGTTAATTTGCAACTCATCGACTGGTATTTATATTTGGAAAAAAAGATATTTGCATTCCAAGCCGAGGGCTTGTTGAAGCTTCATAGGCACCAAGATGCGGACGATACATTGTTGAAGGGTCCTAATTTTGAGGCTGACGCTTGTACTAGATTTCTCGGGCCGATTGGCAGCTCATATTTGTTAGTCATACGGGCTCAGGTCGACATGGCTGCCGGCAGGTTAGTTTTCTATACGATTAAAACCATAGTCCTGCTCATGTTGTCTGTATGTTCACACGTATTTGTATTTGGAAGCAAGTCTTCATAAAAGATGATCGATCGATTGAGATTTCTGTATCAATTTGAGCAGCCATGAAGCTAGCACATGCACGCATGTACTTTAGATACGAAAAACCATCGTTTTAATGGTTTTCCAATGACCCCATAGACTGGACGATGCAATGGAGACAATTCAAAGAGCAGCTCGCCTTGACTCAAACAACAGGGAAGCGAACGTTGTGATGAAGAAGGCTAAGGCTGTTGCAGCGGCTCGAGCAAAAGGGAACGAGCTTTTCAAGGCATCAAGGTTCCCCGAGGCAAGTGCTGCATACGAAGAGGGACTCGAGCATGACCCATACAATTCAGTGTTGCTGTGCAACCGAGCTGCTTGCCTGTCCAAACTTGGCCAATTTGAGAGAGCTTTGGAGGATTGCACTGCTGCGCTTATCGTACGCCCCTCTTACAGCAAGGCTAGACTAAGAAGAGCCGATTGCAATGCCAAGGTACTGACTCTTTTATCCTTAACAACTACTATTAACAAAACGAAAAGTCGATATCAATTGTTCTTGATCATTACAATCATGTTCTTTTAAGTACTGCGTGATTCCTTTTTGTGACAAATATGATCGGGTGTGATTTACAGTTGGAAAAATGGGAAGCTTCGATTCAAGACTACGAGGTCTTGTTGAAGGAAACACCGGGAGACGAGGAGGCGAGGCAAGGTTTGTTAGAGGCCCGGGAACAGCTCAAGAAACAACGTGGTGGTCATTGATTATTAAAAGACGTGAAAGACATCAAGTTTAATGGAGCTGACTCGATCGGTTGTCACCTTCCTTCTCCTATACAGAGGATCAGAAATTGAGAAGAGAAAGCTGAACCAATTAATGGAACATGAATAAAGAGGCCCAGAATATCAAAATGAGAGGGTATATATATATATATATATATATATATATATGTATGGTCTTGGGCGGGGGTGTGTAACAATGACACAAATACGTGCCGAATCAATGGGAAAGGGAAAGTAAACAATGCGGCCTTGATTTTGAGAGGAACTGAGAAAAGCTGGAAGCTTTTGGTGAAATATCTTTTTCAAAGACGATAATTCAAATAGATCATTCTTTTGACTGTTTCTGTATGGTTCAACCCATCTACTTTTTTTTTTTTTTTTTTTGGAAGAATTTGTTTGTAATTTTGGAGGACCGAACTATATTTAAAAATTAATATACAATAAAAAATAGAACACTCTCTCTAAATTAATTCTCATATATTAATCAGTTTGGCCCTTTATTTAATCAATAACCAAACCATACCCATTAATTTAAGACAGTCACGACAAACTCTAAATATTGCAATAAATACATCCCCACCGACACTTGGATCCGACCCCACACAGATTAGGGAAAAAAAAGCTCATAGATTTATTTAGCAAACAAAAATAATAATAAAGGGACGGACCAAAACGACACAGGTTCCCTTACTGGTTGGTTACACGGTAGCCTTGAGGGAACCGCGAGCCTTGTCGTTTACGGAGGGGCAGTAATTCCTGATGGCGGTGAGCTCGTACGGCGCCGTATCGAGAGCCAGCCACTGCTCCACCGTGAACTGCTGCTGCTTGCACTTGATGTGGGCCCCCGTCGTCGTCACCTCGAAGTAGTTGACGTACCATCCATGGTTAGGACCCGACCCGTCGGAAGTCAGGTTGATCGCGCAGATCGGCGCAGGTAGGCACGGCGCCCTCCCGCTGAAGATGTCCAGATTGCCCCTCTCGAAGTAGTTGTGTCCAGGCTCCATCAGTCCGCCCCAGGCCTCCAGGTTCTTGATCCCAATGTAGTCTCCGTACTTGTCGTACAGGCGGACGCTGATGATCGAGTCCGTCCCGCCCTTTATGACCGATCCCGTCCGAATGTAGACCGTGTAAACGCAGTCATCCTCCTGTAAAACCAACGATTGATCGGTGAGAATTCCGGCAATGATAAAAGATAAAACAACAACAAAAAGCAAAAAGAATGAAAGGGAAATCGTATAATCTTACGGAAGATCGGACGATAGGGGTGAAGAAGAGAGACAGGAAAAGGAAGAAGAAGAAAGTGTTGAGAGCCATCTGGAATAGGGAATGAATTGGACGTGTGAAGCTTCGTTGGCTATATACAATGTTTTATACCAAGAACCAATATCAGGGTTTGGGTGGTGGGGGAATTCGATCGGTGTCATGTAATGCCAGACGACATCGTTTGTTCAGCAACAAAACTCGAAATCGTGTTCGTTTGGTGATGTGGCGAAACTTATCCCTACAGTCGCCCGATTTGTTGGGAAATTACCAGATTGACACTGACATTCAGTAGTGGGTGAGACTGTAGTTCGTACACAACACCACTGTCCAAAAAATAAAAGCTTTAATTATTTTGGCAGCATATACTTTATTACATTTCCGCTACTTTTTGGTTTTAACTTTCAGGGAGATGAAGCATATTCTATTGATACCACAAAGGTCCCTTTTTCTAAAAAAAATAAAATAAAATTGAGGATATTTATTTTTAAAGTTTTTATTAACAAAGTCCACAACTACAACTACGTAAAAAAATGATTATATATAAAATTTTTAATATTTTAATTACAATTAATATATATTATACTTTACATCTCGAATTATAGATTAAAATATTGGCTTTAAGGGTCAAATTAGTCTCTATATTTTGCCTTAAAATCAAATTATTTCTCGTATTTTTAAATGGAACATATTGCTCATTTTGGTTTTTATGATTAATGGAACAGTAATGTTACATACAGTCGTGGAATGCGTAAATATCGTGCAGTCGCTTTAAAAAAGAGTGAAGTCCACTGTTAAAAAATTAATTTATTTTCATATAGATTTCATATTTATTTATTTTTTTTAAAATAATTACGTGATATTTGAATATTCATGATTGTAAGTATCATTTCTCTTAATGAGATTACTATTTTTTAAATTTTAGCACACATGGCAAGCACATTAAGACCTTAGCTGTTATGTATGACTTTTTTTTTAATAGAGGACATTATAGGCAGCCAATGTAATGATTGCACATGCATGCTCTTTCTTCTACTTTTGGACAAAGGATGGTGTGCTACGGCCCGGCAGCTTTTATCATTCAGCGTACCGTTTATATATAAATTTATTATTTTAAATTTTAAATTTTCTTTTAAATATTTTTAATCATTAAATAAATAAAAATAAATAAATAAAAAATGCATGAATAATAAGTTTGAGAACTCTACTAACATTTTCCTTAGACAAATTATCAGAAAATGTCCATTCCAATGAGTATTACTTTTGTTTACATGTTTGCTTTTATAGGATTTTAGAACAAAATAACATTTAAGATATAAATTTAATGATTTTTGCTAAATGTGCACTCTCACTTATAAAAAGTTGTAAATCTAATCACACAACAGATGACACATGTTTTACGTACAAGGAAACAATATGTTAGAGGAGAGAACAAAATATATGTGGCGAAGAGTATTAAAAATGCAATATAATTATATTACTATGAGATTATAAATGCATGATGGAGCAGTTGAAGAAAAATTATGGATTTTGTTCATGCTGCTTTAATAATTCATCGAGAAATGTAACATGTTCCATATTGATCATCATTTTTCTATATTTATGAAGGGTTTTATTTTTTACTTTTTTAAAAAAGAAAACATGTCAGAATTGAAGACACCTCATTAATATTTATAACGCATCATGTTATTATCATTTACCTTTCTTTTTTTTTGTTTTGTATTTATTTAGAAAGTTTTGAAGTATAAAAATTGAAAGTTGAATAAAATATTATTAAAATTTAATTTTTTAATATAATTTTTATTTTAAAATTTAAAAAAATTAAATTATTTATTATATTTTGTATGAGAATTTATAAAAATTATAATTATTAAATAAAATAAGATGAAATAATTTATATAACTAAACGAGTCGATTTGATCAATCTGTTGGTAGATAGGCACATGGGTCATGGATCCCATTAGTCAATACAACTATATATGAGCATATTTTAGCCATCGATGACTCGGAGTGATATGAGCTCAAAATAACCAAAGCGACCATCCAAGGGAATTTATTGGTTTTAAATTCCCTTTTTAATTAATTTGAACGCGCCATCATGTAAATTCTAATGGAGTGCATGTTAATTACTTCATTGGGCTCCCCCACCTGTTACGTACTCTAAATGGTTTCTTGTAATAATAACAAAAATATAATATGTAAACTTCGGGAGTTGTCATAGTAGTAGGGTTGTGTATCCGGACCTGGATGTTTTGAAAGTGGATGGATATCTATTCGGGTAAATCCAGTCAAAACTCAGGCGGATATCTGGATTTGGGTCTGGATACCTAGATTTTTTAATTTTTTTTTTTAAATCTTATAACACTTTTTACTCCTAGTTCGACCATCTGAAAATATTTCAAAAACTATATCACGCTTAGAAAAAAGACAAGAATTTGCTCTTACAATTTCAATCATATTAAGAGAATAGCCTTAAAATTACCATAATTCTTAAAAAGTTGAAATTTCCTAAATGTTTTTGATTCTATAGACAAGCATTCAATTTTCCAAAACTTCTAAAGGAACTGGATTCAACAATCCATAACCAAATACCCAAAAAATGGCTTTTCCTTAGCAAACATTCAATTCCTAAATCCCTAACCTCAAGAAAGGGCAGATATTCACACTATAATTCACATGGGCGTCTCTGTCGGTGTCGATAGCACTGATCATCTTGGAACAATATTCTACCAACGTACACTTCTCGTCAAGACATTTCAGTACTGCGTGGAGCTCCCTGGCAGAGATTAGCTCATTCTTTGGTGGAGCTCGCTGGAGTTGTACATGTCAAACAAGTCACGGAGCTCTTTGGTGGAACCTTGGGAGCCGTCAGATGAAGATCCATCGAGGTGGAAGTGCGCAAACTCTTCGAGGTTGATGAAGTGGTTGCCATCTTTGTCGACTTCGGTCATTATGCGCTTGACCTCGTCTAATGAGGTTCTCAACCTGAGCACATGGAGAATGTATTTGAGCTCATCGGATGAGATCTTCCCGTCCCCGTTCTAAACTTGTTAAATATCTTCTTGACCTCGTCCATGGACCCAGATCAAAGCTCAAAGAATGGCTCGAGTTTCTAGGAAAAGAAAAAAAAAACACAGGCACAAAAATGGAGAAAGTGAACTTGCTACGGTCTTCACTCATACAAAAATCAACAACGCGTATTTAACTTTTAATCTGTATATAAGCTAGTGTGTAGACTGCGAAGGGTTTGAGGAACAACTCAGGAAGATATTTTTCTTTCGTACGGCTTGGATCATGATTCATGACCTGATTTGCAACTAAAACGATATATATATATATATATATATTTTAAAACCTAGTTATGTATAACTAGTTAAATAACCTAGATTGGATCTGATTTTATCTTACCTGCCCGGATTCAATTCGGACGGATAATTGTTTGGATTCATTCGGATTTTTAGGTTCCAAATCGGACCTAAAAAAAAAAAAAAAAATCTAACCGAGTTGCACACCCCTATATGTTAGAAAACCAAAGTGGATTTCCTTCCCCAAAATCCTTACATATTATGACCCAAATGAAGAATTAATGCTTGGTGTAACTTTATAGCTAGTTATCTTCTGGATACATACATCTTCTCGAGGGGAAGGTTATGAATACTCAAATTATTTAGCCACAAAAGGAACATGCTTGCTTGTTGACTTGGTGTGACCCATTTTTTTCTTTTTTATAAAGGTTTGTATAAAATTTGTACATTTAAGACTTCTCCCTATCTTTACTCTTCAATTAAATACATTCCTGATCTATAATACTTCAACCAATGTCATCGGCTACAACTTCCAATAAATGTTACTCGAATTTATTAGAGCACGACATGCTTATACGCAGAAGACTGAATAAATATAGGAATTCCCTTCATAATATATAGCATAAATTCTAGAACATAGATTTCCGAAAAGACATTTTTTAAGGGGAAAAAGGTAGGTAATACAATCATTAATCTTACAAAATAAGGTAATTTGCCCTCCTACCCAACTCAAATCAAGCGTGTGTAATTTGTAACCTCTAGATTGACCAAGTAAAATGATCCAAAAATAGGGTGTGGGAAACCAATGTGACCTTAAAGCGGTACTCAGCCCTACACCCACTCAAATCATGAGTTGTCCTTTCTCCGAGCTGTAACCTCCCCTTTCTTTCACCTCCTCTATTTGCCAACCAACCCTCATGCAACCATCTCCTCCCATAAGCATGCATGCAATTATTTTTGCTCTGCTATATACCCTTTTCACCCGCCCACACCATTTGTTCACCCCTCCCCTTTACCCATGGAGGGGCGGGTTTCGCCTGTTGAAGGTGATGATAGTGATGATGATCCTATAATGCCACCACGTCCACCTCCACCACCGCCACCGCCACCACTACCTTCGTCATCTCTACAGGCCCACTGCTCCAAAACTTATGTGATCCAAATACCTAAAAATCAAATTTATCGCATTCCACCTCCTGAGAATGCCATCATCGCAGAACATTACCGCACTCCAGATAAAAACAATAAGAACAAAGTATGCTGTTCCAGCTTGTGGATAATTGGTGTCATCTTGGTTGCTGCCATATTAATTGGGCTAGCCCTAGTGGTCTTGTACTTCATGTTTAGTCCTAAAGTTCCTATATTCTCCATTGCGCACGTCCTAGCTAAGAATAATACACACTCTTCACCTCATAAACATTCTGGGCCAAGGTACGAAATCTCCATGGATGTCAAGAATCCGAATCAGTTCATGGCAATTAGTTACAAGCATAGGGGGGTTGCCACATTGTCTTTCAAGGGCAAAAAGATTGCTAAGGGCGAGTTTCCAACATGGTACCAAGGAGAGAACAGTTCTAAAAGGATTAAACTTTTCTTACAAGGAGCAAATGCAGCGGTGCCTTATGAGATTGGGAAGACCATGAATGGCAAGAAATCGAAGGCACTAGTCTCTTTAGCTCTAGATGTGAAAGTTCCTGTGAAGGTGAAATTTGGTGCGATTAAGACGTGGAGTATGGACACGAACGTTGCATGTAAACTTAAGGTGAGTACATTGGGCGTGGGTTCGCGGATATTGTCGCAAGAATGTCACACGGAATTCAAGTTCTAGAAAGTTGAGGCAATGAATATTGGCGTCGGTCGTACTCAAGGTCAGCTATATTGAATAATTTTGATTATGCTCATTTTCATCGCCATATCCCTAGTGTTAGTTCCTCTGCAGTTTCTTCATCGAAACCTTTATTTCATCTAATTCAAAGGACGAGATTATAATGTAGTAAGTACATTTAAGTAGTTTCATATGTCTATTATTTAATAGACAGCTGCTCATTACTTAATTAGAGAGCCACTTAAATGTATTGCATTAACATATATGATTGAGATCGATAAAATTTAAGATGAACCAAATTTCTCTAATTAATTGTTTGATTACATCAAGTGGATATTCGTATTTTTGCACCAAGTTATTTCCTGACTCGAATCTTGGCTGCCACTACATGTACGTTTTCATCTTATTTTTGTAATGGACAAATTAGATTTATGAAACTAAAAAACGGGTGTACCGGGGGATCCCAAGAAATAGGGCTGAGCACCAACTTAATCGGAGTCGTTACTAAGAAATCCATAAGAGGGGCTTTTTTGTTCTGGCTTTATATTTAGTCCATTTTTAAATAAGACTTTACATATAATAGATCCTTTTTTTTTGTGTGGGCTTTTATGTTTTAAGTTCACTAAAAAAAATAAACAGATTTTAGATATGAAACACCAAAAATATAAGAATATTTCATATGCTATACAAACTTGTAAAATAAAATAAAACTTGAAGAAATTAAAAATATACAATAAGCTAATTTTAATATACTATCATTCATAATTTCATATTAGAGTCTTAAACTCCCAAATAACCTAAAACCAATAAAATGATTATTCAACCATCTAGCTGAGGCCCAAGTTAACACCCAAGGTCTCAAATAGTAACTAACAAGTAAAAGCAACTACGAGCCATTATGGTCGATCCAATGACAATATCCATCATTCAATCATTCACAGTTGAATAAATTACAAATAAGAAACACAACTAGCTACTCAAATATAAGCCAAATATTGTATTAGAATCTAGATAATAAATTAATAGTCTTACAATATATATATTATGCACGGTACAAGAGCCATAATTAGCTAGTCAATTAAGTTTCATCTACCCTAATATATATAATACATATGACAGTGATACTATGATGTGCAGTGTATACATATAATTGATTAGTAGTCAATTAATATTAGAGTAGTGTTGTTTGAAGGCATTTACACTACACACAAACCCATGACATAATTTGATTTGTAAGATTCAGATTTTAAAATTTATCTTCCAAATCAAATTATGCCACGTGGATGGTATGTGATGTAAAGGCCATCAAATAAAATTATTCTTAATATTATTCTTTAATAATTATCAAGTTGGTTATTAGTCTATTTATATTCTTGAATTGAACTTCTTAAGTTTTAGACTTTTTATATAAATACATATGATTAGTATATAAATAATACCTACTTTTAATAAAATCGAAGGTCAAAGTTGGAGGTAATTTTAGAGTCAAAGTAGGAGTCGGAGAGGAAACGGTGAGACAGCAAATCAGACTCCAATTTTAAATACCAAAAAAAAAAAAAAAAAAAAAAAAAAAAACTCCGACTACATTTTATTAGAACTCCGATTCTAATGATGTGGAGTCTTGAGTCAAATTTTCAGATTTTTCATAGCCATACCAAGAAACATCCTAAAATAAGGATTTTCATTTCCTCATTATTCTATAATGGAGTAATTCTATAAAGGTAACTCCGAAAAAAAAAAAAAAAAATCTTGGAAAAGGGTCATCACATTCTGAGGTGGCATGTTACATCTCAAAAAGTGGAGGTTCTGGGCAGCGAGGTGGAGCCGGACATCAGAAAACTACCGGCGGTTGAGCTCAAAAACAGCGCGTATCGTGTTCACAAGGGCAAAAAATCTTGGGATTAGGGGCCCAAACAAAATTACACCGAGCTATAACCACCCTCAATAGGTTTTCACACGGTGAGTGAATAGTGAATGGGCTACCAAAGATCAGTTCGAAAAGCCCTTTTAATTCAACAAAACTGACAGTAATGCAGACCGGTCCATGAACCATGACACCCCAAAGTAAAGGGTTCTGGCATGGACCTGAACCAGGCTCTGGAGCCATTGGGCCTATCTTTTGTTCGTAATAGAGCCCTCCGGCCCACTTCTGCCATTCGCTTCATTCAAGAACTCTTTCAAAGCATGCATGCTTGACATTCCTACGTACTCATCTTATTCTTTCTTCTTTTATGATCATTCCCATTTCAGCGGTTAAGGTTGTCTTGATTATTGTTCGGTCATTGATATGGCTTAAAGCATATATAACCTTTACAATAGTGGAAACTACATATAGAGGATGAATACTTCAGAAGATCGATGCATTTTCCTTTTTCCCTTTTCTTTTCTCTCTCTCCCGAAAAGTCTTTAATCACAACTCAGTAATAATGATGGAGTTTAGAAACGGGTATTACACCAATCTTGTTTCTTATAATTAACTTGGGTCTGCACGTACGGATAGACGTTGGAAATTTCCATGCATGCCCCTTTTCTTGGTTTGAATTGGAATTTTGATAATCGATTGCAATACACAAGTGATCATGTCTTCCCTTCGTGTTTCACATATATATATAGTACCCTTAATTTCTTGCAAACTCAAAGACTAATTTCCAAGTGCAATTCCCACGATAAAATTTGAAAATGAGGTGAAGCTGCATGCATGCTAAACCTGAACTTTTTGTATTTCATTTGAAAATGAGGTGATCAACCCATCGAATTAATGAGCGAGATACGAACTTCGATATAATATGAACATACGTATACGAGGAATATTATGTATTACTGTCTCATCCCAAGCAGCCAATCCAGTAGGAATTGGACACGAACCAAATTAGAATCAACATCACTTTTTCTCCCCCTCCCCCTCTTTTTTACACGTAGCCATCATAACTCTTCTAATCAAACACTATTTTTCCTTTAGACATTCCTCCCACCAATGACACATTGACACAGTCCCAATTACTCAAATATTCCTCATCAGCAAGGCCCAGCTTTCATACTGACAGGTTTCAACCATTGATTCATTTACACATAGGCTTCTGAATATTTGTTCCCCATAACAAGGGCATCTAGGGTCACATGGGATTCCCATGTGACCCAAGAGTTTGGCGCATCCAACCAATAACCTACCCATGCATATTCTGCTTGATTAATATACATGTATTTATGGTATTCCAAGACAAAGCACCACCCTCCATGGCTCGACCCTCAATGCGGGGACCGATTCCCTATTGCAGCACGTACACGTGTTAAAGAGATCTGTTCTGTGCATTGAGTACCTGGCACGAGTGCTTCAGGACCATCCCTGGACAGCATGAGCTCTGACACGCCTAAGCCACAAAGCTTCCCTCTTCCATGCTGTTCTAAATCTTACGAACTATATATGTACATACACACACACACAGACGCATACAGATTGCAAAGAGCAAAGTGAAATAAACTATGCAGAAAAGTGCAGAGAAATGAATCACAATAAACAATAGGCTTGGCCTAGTTGTTCACATGAAAGATTATGTGGGTATATATGGGGTTATATATTTATTCCAAGGTTTGGGTTGGTGGGAGCAAGAGGAGAGTTTGTGCCACCATCTGATCATGATCTTATATTTAATTAATGGATTTTGTTTTAAGTTTACAAACAAGACCCAAGATAGGTTTCTTTTTTCCAAAGTAATGAATACAAGGAAGGTGGAGAATTCAGTAGTGAGAGAGTTAGTTGGGTTGGAGGGAATAGAGCCTCAGTTTTCTATGGGTACCAATAATTGAATCTTTCAAATACTAAGTTTAATTCAGTTAAGTCGCCAATGATGCAGGTTGAATCTAGGTAGTGGACTCCATCTTTCCACGTCTGAAAGAGACTGAGAGCTTGGGAGCTAGCTACTGTCCCCATTCCATAATCCATGTGTCTTCACATCAAATATATACCCCTCCCCACTTTCCACCTTTTTAGTGGATTCCAACTCCTCATTCAACCATAGATCCCTTACCAAAAGTGGTGGGTTTCTCTTTCACAAACCTAACTAAAAAGTTCTTCTCTCCTGATGATCAGTACTCTCCTTCAAAGTGAAAAAAATAAAAATAATAGTGCTCCTAGATAGGAAAACAAAAATTAATTAAGCAGATTCCATTCAACTGTGCTATGGGGTTCCTCAAAATCCAAGTACCCAACGGTGAAGGCCAGCTTGTTTCTATATCAATGTTTGCAATGTATTATATGCAGCTTATAATTGCGCCCATCTAATTAACCAAGCATGTAAGAAAAAATTGTTCTCTTGTTTTAATGAGTTTTGTAAAGATCATGACCCATTAAACCTGCCCTACAGTTAATGTAGGTTTTCTTTTTAATAAAGGGTTTCCTGTTTCAACAACATTCAGTTTTGTTGGCTCATGTGTATATATATATTTTTTATCTGTCTCACTTATGTTCTACATAATGGTGCCAACTCATCCTCTACTTTCAAAAAGCTTTTCAATTAAGAAAATCATGAGTATCTCTAACGCATATCAGAATGATTCTACATGTTTTTTTACTACCTTGTCTGAGAAAAGGTTGTAGGCAGATCTCTGGTATGTTGAAAAGGAAGCAGCTTTAAGGTGGTACAAGCAAATAGATTAATGTGAAAATAGTACCTGACAATAATTCGGTTCTATTTTTCCCCAATTTATTGCTTGAGTTAAACTCACGAAAAAACAAATAGATTTCAAAGTACAGGAAATTATGTAGCATTAGCTGGAGCATATATCTTGATTATTGCAAACATAGTACTAAGTTCCTTAAAATACAACTTGAGAAGTGAGGTGCAAAGTCAGAGCTAGATGGCAATTACAATAAATAATTTGGCATTTCAAAGTTGATGATTAAAACCCATGCAGTGCCCAAAGTTGAAAAGCATTTGGACGATATCGGTAGGGGTGCTACCTGCCCCGTAGGGCGGGGGCACCCCTTCCCCACACCCCGCCCCTCATGGGGCGGGGTGCGGGTTGGGATTGAGAATCCGCCCCGCCTCTTTTTACTTAAAAAAAATATTACATTTATTTGATTTAAAAGAGTGTAAAAGTAATAAAAAAATATATTTTTAAATTTAAATTATAAATTTAAATTTTGTAAATATGACTAATTTAAAAATTATATTTTAAATTAGCTAGTGTATATTTTGTGTAAATTGTAATGTATTAGTTTTTAAACTATGTAATTTTTAAATTTATCAATATATATTTTATGAACAAATCTAACAAATTGTAATATATATTTATATATTCACAATTTATAAAATATAACTATATATTTATGTTTATATACATGTATATAATATATATATATATATAAATAGGGGTGGAGGCGGGACAGGAGAAATGCAGAGTGGGATTGGGCCCTTCCCATCACCTGCCTCTGATAGGGGCCCTAGATGCAAGGTGGAGGATCCCGCCCTCTCATGGGCGAAATTGATTACCCACCCTGTCATGTGAAGGAGGAATGGAGCGAAAACGGCGGAAGTGGAGCCTAATACTCGGATGGGGCGGCTGATCACCCTGACGCGATGAAGGACAAGGAGAAAATTGTTTATTTTAAGTTTCGTACCACCATTTCCTAGATCTAGGTCCTAGTGCAGCCTTAGTTTTAGTCAGACATGCAGTTATTGAGAACTGAAGAGAAAATGCTTTCTGCTATCATTTAGAGTGCTATATATTCCACCAATTATTGATCTAAAAACACATCTATATTAAGAAATATCACCTTTGGTCTACAATATATATATATATATATATATTATATATAATGAACTGGTGCATGAGAGAGAGATATTTTAGCTTTGACCTACCTTTGAATGCTACTTTTCGTGAATCCTTAATATCTGCAAGTTGTGTATGTGTGTGTATATATATATATATATATATATCCATTAGAAGCTCTCGATATTTTTGGAGAAAAGAGACGGGATTTTATGAACAGTCAACTTAAATATAAAACTGGAAAGTTTGATCTGCCAATTAATGTAGTAGGCCCCGCACCTGTGCACCATCTTTTCGAACATCCAACGTTATCCTTTTGAGTACTCAGCATGCGCGCCAAGCAAAAGAGTGCATGATCTCTGGTAGTTGATGATGGGTCCTCACATGACTTGAATATCCAATTATCCAATCACAAATCGTTTACAATCACTTCTTTCAAAAAAGTTTACCATATTCGTACGTAGGAGCCATTGTGCTAGTCTATAAAAAATTAACTCTCTTCTCGCATTAATCCACAATGGTTAATGTATTCATCACATGTGTTGGAGTTTTATAGCTTAATAAATAGAAGAATTAAATTCGAACAAAAAAAAAATATTAGCATGAGCCTTCCTTTTATGTTTGGAGTACTTGTTCGACAATACAGATCAATAATAAGTGAATAATTATATATATATATATATATATATATTCTAGCAAAGATAAATATTAATTATAAAATAAATATTTATTTGTGACAAAATATTTATTATAAAAATAAACAACTTCTGTTAAAATAAGTCAATTATCATCGCAACAAACCCATCATAAATATTATTTTTAGCGAGACTCTTACACCAAAGTACTGAATTTTGACTCCCTAATATTTTTTAATCTCTCGCTCTTCTCTCAACGGAAGATAAGAGATCAGTGACAATAAACAATGACGATCAAAGCCTCTGGCTTTTATTGACAACTTTATAATCTGTGGATGCCCTAGCATAGTTCTCACCGGTTACTTGTCAAAACACTGAACTCGTTTGGTTCCGCAATTAAGAATAAAATATTATTATAATATTATTTTTATTTCAAAATTTAAAAAAATTAAATTATTTATTATATTTTATATAAAAATTAAAAAAAAAATTATAATAATTATATAAAATAACATAATTTAATTTTATAGATCCAAACCAGCCTGAAATTTCTCAACACCACCACCAATTTTATTTTTGATTTTATCAACCAATTTTTAACAAAGGCAAATAAATATTAAAAATTACATTTTGCGAGCTGAAATTAGGCTGCAGGAATAGACTGAATTATGGACAGCTAGGCTTATTTGTTCTATCAAGAAGCCCATCAAATTTGGATCAGCTAATTAGTTCCATCAAGAGCTATTAGCAATTTTGTTAATAAGTTTTTTATTTTTAAAAAAACCTACAAATATTTTGCACATCGCAAATGGCCATCACTTCTTATATATATACATATATATGCTTTCTTATATACGCCGAGAATGTTTGTGAATTTTGTAGTAAAAACCTATGAATTTTCTTTATCAGTTTATTGCAACTAAATACGTACTCAGCTGGCTGAAACAGAACATGTTTTTCACTGGCTCGATCGTCATCATGCATCTTTTCTGGTATATTTAGTATTGAGAGAGAGAGAGAGAGAGAGATCGATCATTGCCATCAAGTTGAACTTGTTTTTCCACCCCTGTACAAAGGTAGTTTACAAGATGTACAACGCCAAAGACAAGAAAATATCACAGTAATGTTGTCTTTCCACCCCTGTACATTTCCTAGAAGCGTGGCTGGGGTGGCGATATTTTCATATTATTATTCATTCCTTTACACCTTAAAACTGTGCTCGCAGTGAGGGTCGTTTCCACTGGACCAAGCGTTTCAAAAAGTCCATAACCTATAAGAACATTGAAATGTAATCGACATTGATTAGTCACATCCCAACACCAGTCGGCATGCATGCAAAAAGTTTTGAGCCATTTTCGTTCGTTTCCATGTTTTTAATCAAAATACATTCAAATACATGTATTTGGTACTTGCCTCGTCTGGTTCTTGTAAAGAATAAGATGCACTTGTTTCTTTTGGGAACTTGGAGACGAGTATGCCAAAACCTTGTCCTTTCTCTCTTAATATCTATATATTGACAGGAAAACTTTTAAGCATTAGTCTGCCATTAAACATCTTTCATAGCAATACATAATATATATATAGTTTACAAATATGTATATTTAATATGATCACCAAAAACACGTTGGATACCTTGAATGCATCTTCATCTGTCCGATCATCTCCAATATAAACAGGAAAAACATCCGCACAATTGGCAAATCCTATAAAAAGAAGATTACTTTATTATATATTATAGCTATTAGTGTAAAAAAATTATAAGTGATATATACAAGTGAAAATATATGGAAGCCTTTCTTTTTGGTACTTAATTTTCATGGTTGAAATTAAAACTCACCAAGAGACTCTAACAAAAATTCTAGAGCCTTCCCCTTGTCCCATTTTATGGTAGGACGGATTTCTAGCACCTGTATTATTATGCAAAAACCAAAATATTTATTAATTAAAAGGGATATCGACAGACTAATAATAATTAAGATTTAAGGTCATTATCAGAGCCGTCTCTCATACCTTTCTTCCTTGAGTTAGTCGAAGCTTTGGGTACTCTTTCAGTACTGATCTAACTTGTTGGGCCAGTTCATTCCATTTCTGTATTTTCATGCACTCATTAAGTAAGATGATCATGTACGTAGACAAAACATGTACTAAAAACAACCATGGCAATAGTACTGCTGATTGTGATTGTGACTGTGACTTTTGTAATATATATACCTTTTCCTCGACACGTCGAAAATGAACAGAGACACAGAACTTATTGTGCTCCACTTGAGCCCCCGGAGTTGCTTTAGTTTTCTCCACCAACTGCTTGTAAACCTGAGAATTCATGTTTGAAATGATCAGCTAACTCCTCCTGATTCTGTTCTTTGTAGGGTTGTACCCATATAAATCATATGTGAGATTTGCAAAGAACATAAACCTCGTTAATCATCGGAAGAAATTTACTGGCGGGTTGGAACTGAACAGCACGACCACTACTACCGGCCTGTATATCGTAAAGATGAAAATATAGAAAATTGTTAGAAAAATTCAATCAGCGTCTGCTTTTTCTCCTCATTTGGACAAAAAGTATGGAGAGTATAAGATATCAGAGGAAGTACAAAAATAGCTTCAGCTCACTCACTTTCTTGTATTTGGAGCCTTTTGCCGGTCCTTTAATGTCCATGCCATGGCTTCCGGCATAGTACAACTCCGCTAACCGTACGAAGCTATACACCTACAGTTTATACAACAACAATGCTCTTTAACTCAAAAGCTATCGAATTTATCTTCCGAAGAAGTAATTTAAAGCTAAACAAGCGAAATAGTATGACAAGGAGAACATAAAAGAATCAAACAACTTGAAAAATGTACCTTATCTCTGCACCTCCCACTCACAATGGCAGTGGGAAAACAGTTCGCAAGTTTTCTCACCGTCTTTCTCATCTGAGTTGTACGAAGAAAGAAGACAAAGCTTAATCACTTCTGAAAGTTGTGGGCAGATAAAATTAAGATGAAAGATGAGAAGAACTAACCGCATCAGACATGAAAGCTCGATCCGGGTCGTCGACTATCGGAGAGAGTGTGCCGTCATAGTCCAGAAACATCACTATCTTCTTTCCCTTTGAGGCATCAATGATTTGCTCAAACATGTCCAAGGCCGATGGATGGTGATCCTGTTTTCGAACAACAATTAATACAGCAAAAGTCAGATCCATCATTCTGAAACCTAACAAAACCACCAAATAAAGGGAAAAAAAAAAAAAAAAAACAGCTTTTTCCTTTGAGAAATGTTATGACTCACAATCCAAGAACTCTGGTCATGGTCGGCCAAAGAAGGCGTGGGTCTGATACGGGTAGGAGAACAAGCTCTCATCGAGTCAACCCAAGCACTTGAAATGGAAATGTATCCCCCGGCCGTTGCTGCCGTGAAAATGGACGGTTCCGACATGGCCATAGTAATTGCCAGGTTGACACTAGATTTGGTATCAGAGGCTAGCACATTCTGTTTCGTCATCTTTACAGCTTTTTAAAACTTTTTGGCCAAACCAATACGTTTCTTTCTCTTCCAAAGAGGTGGAAGACCAGAATTAACCAAGACTACGAATACCGAAAACAGAAAAAGCAGATTGGAGAAAAAAATTAAGGATTCTAAAGAGCAAAAACAATTTCAAACCCGGGATAAGAGGAAACCAGAGTACGAGACAGAGTAATGGTTAGGTAATATGAAGTACAGAGCACTCGTGCCTTGAATATGAGTTATAAGCAAAGCAGAAGGAGAGAGCTGAGAAGGAGAGGCACGAACAGAGACAAGTCTGCGTGCAGAAAGCAAAGGCGAAAGGGAGGGAGAGGGCGAAAGTATGGGTGCCAGAGAAACATACCCCCAGCATGGCCCATTTTATAGCTGCGACCGCACACAAACAGACAAGATCGATCGATGGCCTCTCCCAAAAAAAAGAAAAAAAAAAAAAAGAAAAAGAAAATTCTTTAAGTGGGACCCACTCTTAATTATAAATTTATATAAATTTTAAATAGATAAATGAATTTTTATAAAAAATAAATTCCACCTTAAAAAATATAAAAAAAATTATTATGTATTAATAAAATTCATTATAAATAAAAAATTACTATAAAATTTATCTATTTAAAATTTATATTTAACCTTACTCTAATTACACTCACAGAAATTCTGGGAGGTCCACCCGCGTGTTGGGTCCCACGTAGTCTTCCCTCAATTTGTACAAAAAGCAAAAAGCACCGCCGTCTTCTCCCGTCACCTCAACGCACAGAGGAAGTCATTAACAGTCTCTTCTCGTCGGCCAGTTCAGAGAGCTAGCACAAGCAGTAGCAGTCTTCTGTCTTAATTCCTTCCCCCAACCGCACCGCCCCCGCCCCCATGTGGTGTGCATTTGTTTGTTCCTTCACCTAACGTGGGTTTCGGCCACGTGGCGTTCTTCAGCTCTTTGGAGTAATAATCAGATCATTTTCATAATAATTAATATTTAATATTCCCATTTTATATAATTTACATAAATAATCTGAATCATATATAATTACATAAAATAAGTTGGTGCTAATCTCTTGTTATTAGCGTGCCAATTAGGTTTTATTTAGTTACTAAACTTATTATTATAAATTTTTTAAATTTTAATATAAAATATAATAAATAATTTAATTTTTTTAAATTTTAAAATAATAATAATATAAAAAAATATTATAATAATATTTTATCATCTCAACTAAATTTAATTCAACTTAATTCAATTTAAAATATAAGACTTCATTTAAAAATTAAAGTATTAAATTTAACTCAATTCAACTCATATCAATTTATTATTATAATTTTTTTAAATTTTAATATAAAATATAATAAATAATTTAATTTTTTTTAATTTTAAAATAATAATAATATTAAAAAATAATATTTCATCATTACCCACGCGAGTGAGACTTGCCAACTGAATAAAAGGCATCCCTTTGAGTTGGCCAAACCTATACGACCCTACACACATACACACACAGATAGATATATATAGATATTGGATTGAATCTCACTCATCTACCCTATTAACTGCACCCCTAGGAATATAGGATAAGGGATCCTAATTCAAACCAGCTACTTTCAACCTTCAGGGGCCTATGCAGAAGCAATTAATAAGCTCCTGGCTGCCATTTCTATTACTTTTCTCCTGCACGTCCCACCACATCCCAAATCTACTTCCTGTCTACTACTTCTACTACCTACCATTGACTCGAGAACCAATGCTTATAGTTCTCAACTTTTCATGGTGCTGGTTTTTTTTTTTTCCTAAAAATAAAATTGTTACTCATATTATTTGTAGAAAAAATAAACTAAAATATCTATGTCATAATCATTTTAATATTTATTTGATGCAACCCAATTCCTAATTTATAGAAGTTATTAGAGTTGGATTATTCTGTTCAACGCAGGATTTGTAACGAGATTAGATAAAATGAGATGAGATGAGATAAGATGAAATAAAATTAAAATTAAAAAATTAAAAAAATATTATTAAAATATATTTTTTAATATTATTTTTATTTTAAAAGTTAAAAAATTTAAATTATTTATTTTATTTTATATAAAAATTTTAAAAAATTATAATAATAAAATAAAATAAAATAAAATAAAATAAAATAAGATGAAACGAGATGAAATAAAATTTTTTTTAACAAAAACAGACCGCAGAACTTTCAAATCATTTTACTCACCAATCTGACACTCACCCCATGCGGGATAGGAACTTGCTGAGCCATTTTGTCACTTTCTATAGGTTTTAGCTGTTATCCACTGTTCAATGTATCCTGTTTCTTTTTTGTCATTTGGATAATGTTAGTATTTATTAAAAAAAGTGAGAGAGAGAGAGATAATAGCGGTGGGGGAAATGAATGTGAGAACATGACCACGACTCATCAAGAGGTTTTAGACGCTTGCATGCTCAAGATGAATTTACTCTTAATCTAGCTAACTCTTAAGTCCAAGGAAGAAATTTGGATTAAAATTCGAGAGAAAGCAAACCCTAATTTCGTTTGCGCATATGGGAGTAGTAAGCTTTTAGAGCATTATCAATGGTTTACTTAAAGTTTTATCTAAAATAGTTAATTAAAAGTCACTTTATCTTCTTTTTTTTAATTAATAATCTTTTAAATGTACTTTATATCTGTTTATCTATCATTTATTTATATCAATTAAATATTTATTTTTTTAATCTTTCTTTATTCCTTTAACAAAAATGTTATGTAAGAAATATTATTAAAGAAGTAGAAAGTGAAAGAAATAATAACAAAAAGATTTCATATAAATAAATAGTAATACGTATGCAAATGTAGAGAATCGGTGCAACGTAAACGTATTTTATTAAATTATAAAAATTTTATTTATATAAATAAAAATTTAAAATTTACCTTCTAAATTAAATTATACTATATAAATATTTTATTACGTGTGTTATCAACATCAGCTTATAAATAAAATAACTCTTTGTATATTGTTTGCATAAGCTCGACCCCATACTTATTGGGATTGTTATTCTACTAACCAAAAGCTCTCACACACCGTGCATGGGATCCAAGATGGCAAATTGAATGATAGTTTTAGAGATAAAATGCAATAATTTTTCCTTTCAACTTATATAACAATTAATTTTTTTTTTTTCCCCAAAGCAACAAAAGGCAACTTAATTATATATAATAAAGTAGTACTCATGTACAATCGGATCTCTACATTTCCTAACTTCGTCTTAATTAATTAAGGATTTCAAGTACTACTGCCAACTAACAAAAGTAGCACCACTTTCAATACATTAATTGAATAATTCATGTGTTGCTAATTACTTGTATTCTTAATTTACTTTAACGCATTAATTATATTCATTATTCACGTACGTTCTAGATCAACTACGTACATACGCAACTTCCTTATAAGTCCAATGCAGCTCATGAGACTAAAAAATATAGAAAAGCAAACATAATTAATCCCGCAATATGACAAACTTGCATACGTACCAAGAAAGAGATCAGCAACCGATTGAGTACTATTAGCTAGACATGATAAAAAAGACCAATATTCCACGATTTGATCCATACATCTCATGAGATGCTACTTGTCAAATGCAAGAAAAGTTTCGTATTTGAGTGAGAGCGTAACACAGATCACACAGAGACTATGTACAAAAAATTTATGCCAACTTATATGCATTTCACTTTCTTGAAACCTATTTTCCAAACATTCAAAATAAAATTAAAAGAATCTTAGAAAAATTATTTATAACATCAGCGTAAACAAGTAAATATTTTATTTCAAAAGAACAAATTTTATTCGTTCAAGATCAGGATCTCTTATAAAGGTCTAAAAAAAACTTACGCTTTAGCTCGAATTTTGCCACCACTTGACGACATTGATGGTCATGGTGCTGAAGCCATGCTGAAACCCATTTCGAAGGAAAGATCATATCTCATGCCTCACCCTTAATTGTCTTAGCAGAATTGTTTTGGGTAAGAAGTATTTTACTGAATCTAGATTTAAAACTTCAAACTTAATACCGATACTAGCTAGAAGAATTCTAAAAATTGCTAGACAAGTGGATTTTTCTTAATGGAGCGTTGAACATTAGAGACTGGATACCTTGGCTTGATTTATTGGACTGTAAGGATACCCAAAGTGAATGAAAGTTGTAGCAAAAAAATGGATCGATTTAGCGACCATGTTTTTGATGGACACAAGAAAAATGAAAAATGAGATCTTGTGACAGTGAAATGGAATAAATGGAGAGAGAGAGAGAACGAAATGAGAGAGTTACAAAAGAAATAAAATTTTTATTTTTTGTTTTTTGTATTTGACTGTGCTTCTTCAACTCATGCAATGCTTAATAAGAACGTCTTATATATACAGATCGCTAGTTCGTTCTTTTAAAATATAATCAAATCGATCGATCATTCAATTGTTATTTTTCATTTTTTTCTCTTGACGATCGGATCATCAAATTGAAACTTAAATGGTTGGAGAATTTTGATTATATTAATCTATATAAATACGCACGGTCAAAATTATCAAGTCAAGGACTTATATATTCACTACAAGTATTTGTGATCAGTTAATTCTAACGAAATGATTATTTATAGTTAAAATGAGTATATTTTTATTACAAATAATATTTTCGTCATAATTAAATGGTCATAAAAACTCATTTTTCTTGTAATAATTATAATTTTTTTTTTAAGAAAGAAAGTATTTCATTCATACAAGATGACAATTACAAATAGAATTTTCAGTTATAAAATGGTTAATTATTGGCTGTTCATTTTATTTTATTTTTAAAATTTATCGAATGATAAAGAATCCAAAAAAGCATATTCAAATACAATATTATTAGATTATTAATTTATTAGCATCTGGTTCTTCATTTTTTTTCTCACGGCCACTTAAAAATGATTCTTCTACATTCGTTTTTTTTACCGTTCTTCAAGTTGGACAAAATGCTATAATGATTGTTGATATTACGATATATGAGAGAATTAATTATTTTAATTTTTAAATAATAATAATATTTTATTATTTTAACTTAATTTAATTTAATATTTAAATACAGTCTAAATGAAATTAATACAAATATAAAAAATGATAATGAATTAAATAATTGATCGAAAGTGAAAAGCAAAAAGAATTGGAATATACTAAACCGTTCCCGTAACTCGATGGCCGTCTATCCAACAAGAAACAACCACGAACCCCTAAACATCAGAACTGTCCTAGGTATGTAGGGTCGACATCTCGACACCACACGTGTGCCATGGCATATATAGGATATCCCACCTTTTAATTTTTTTCCTTTTTCACAAGGTACTAATTATGAACTGAGTACACGTGGTGCATTTTCTGCAAACCACATGGTGATGCGTGGGTCCAGATGTGGCCCACGTGTGCTGTGAACAGGTCATTAAGTTGAATGGTCGGTGGATTCGGGAATAAGCACACAATGACCGACACATTGGGTAGTGTGGGCAGGGATAGACTAAGGTTATATTTAAATATTAAAATAAGTTAAGTTGAGATGAAAAAATATTATTAAAATATTATTTTTTAATATTATTATTTTAAAATTTAAAAAAATTAAATTATTTATTATATTTTATATTAAAATTTAAAAAAATTACAATAATAAGTTGATATAAGCTGATAATCTAAACGAAGCCTAACCATTCATTTATAATTTATACATAATTTTAAATATAATAATATTTTTTATTATATTTAAACGAATCAAATTAAAAGTAAAAGTTAAAATTAAATTTAAAATAATATTATTTTATTATATAATTGTAATACAAATTATTATGTAGCAGTAATTTATCATTTTCCTTTAATATTTGGTGAGTTAATGATGCTGTTGTAGCATATATAGGAGTTTCCAATAAAAACTTCATTTCATTGTTTGTTTGAGTTTTATTATTGGAGTGTCGATATTTTATTTATATCCTTATTAAGACTAATGTAGGTAGGGACGAGTACGATGGTAGATGACGCATATCGTGTGACGTATTCTTGTAATGCGCAAAGAAATATTTTCGATTAATTTCCATCCAAGATGGATTTTTTCAATAGGTGTAATAGGATTGACAAATAAAATGAGATATAAAATTTTTATCTTATCTCATTATTATAATTTTTTTAAATTTTTATATAAAATATAATAAATAATTTAATTTTTTAAAATATTTATTCAATTTTTTTAAATTTTAAAATAATAATAATAATATTTTAAATTTTCATCTAAAATTAAAAATTCACGCACTATCCAAATATTAATGACGTGTTGTGGTTAGGATGGTTTCACTTTTCGTTTCCATTACTTTCTGTGGCACTACTCATGTTGCAGTAGTAGCTCTAGTACTACTGTGCTCAAATCTGATTGCATTATTGGGCCAATATATCTAATATTTTAATTCAATCTAACGTTAACCACAACTTTTTAGTTCTATATTCATAACTTATTTATAAAAAACGAAAAGAAAAAGATTGCCAAAGCAACCACCTGCCAAAAAAACACATCCCATATTGGAAAAAGGTCATCGATGGGTTTTTTTTTTTTTTTTAAATGGAGTAGGCTTTTTATTGCAGAGTTTTTCATTAGAGTAAATTCAATTCATTTAAATATCTAAGCGTAATTTGAATGGACACAAAACTATTCTCAATCCACCAATGTTTACCATCAAAAGACAAAGCCATCTTGGCTAACAAATGAGTCATCCCATTCCCTTTACTATACACAAAATTTATATCCCAATCTGGTCTCACTTTATCGACCTATTCATTTGACCATGCCAAGTCTAATTTTCCTCTGCACATTAGACTATACCTTGATTACCACCTACGCATCACCTTCCAAGACAACTTTGCTAAACCCCAGCTCAGAACAGAAATAATTCATTGCAACCCAGAAAACATTACATTCTACTGTGACTGATAGCCCCATTCCCCATATATGATCACACATAGTAGCCAAGATCTCACCATCATTGTCTCTAATGATAACTCTAATACCAGTGTTCTGGTTTTTGGAATCCAAAGCTACATCAAAGTTTTCTTTATCATAACCACTCTCAGGTTTCTGCCATGGTTGAGATGTTCTTCCAATTCCCAACTATGGCTCCTATCCTCTCCTTTTCATCTAAGCTAGTTGGAACTCATTTAAACTAAAGCAGGTAAACCCAAGTACTTATCATAGCTTTCACAAAAAAATGGACCTTGCTTCATAAATAATTAAGTCCCTAGTAGCAGGAGTTGTATATCTACTTAAAAAAACTGAAGTTTTATGCCTATTGAGAGCTTGACTTGAGGCTTTTTCATATACTGCTAAGATAGATTGTAAATGTTTCCATTCTGTCTGTTTAGATTTGCAGAAGATCACACTAATAGCTAATTGTGCTCACACATTTCATTATCAGTGTGATCAATTTTTCCTCAAATTCCATCTTGCTCACGATTGCCTCCGAATAAGCCCACTATATTCTATCATAGGCCTTTGATATATCGAATGTGGCACTTGCAGTCCTACAATATATAATAGTTAGGAGTAATGCTACACACCATATGCACCCTCATCCCACTTTCATCCTATATATTATATAATAGTGATTGTAGAGAATGTCAATATCAATATTAAATATGAGAAATAGGCCATATATTATGTCTATTTATCTCTTAAATGCGAAAAATGTTAGGGACAATATGTCATAAAGAGTCTAGATCCGATATATAGTGCTTGTGCATTGCTAGGGATTAGGGTTCCCAAGTTAAAAATGTACTATAATTTTAGTTTAATAGAGTTTTATATTGGTTAAGCTTTGAGCTCACTGGCAATAGGATTGAATTCCCTAGAATTTCTATTCGAACTCTAAAACTTAAAGTATGAGAGAGATAAACGTATGAAGTGATCTTTCTATCCAAACTCTAAGGTAGCAATATTAAATGCGCGCATAGTAAATATTCTACCATGACTCATTTCATGACATAATATCTCTCTTCCACTTGAGTTTAAATAAAAAAACTCTAAGAGATTTGAATCTCAAACAATGTTAATTAGGGATGGCAATATGTGACATGACTTGTGAACTCAACACGAATAAGATACGAAATTAGCGGGTTTGAGTTTGATGTTAATGAGTTCGGGTAAAAACGAGTTGACCCGTTAAGACACGATTTATAAACAGGTCAATAACGGGTCAACTCCCTTAATACGAAATCAATCCATTATGATCTGTTTAGATTTTTACTCACAATCACAATTTTATTATTGTTGGATTGTAATATTTATACTTCTCAACATGCTCATATTTTTATTATTGAGATTGTAATTCTGAACTTATACTTATATTTATTAATATTGAGATTCTAATATTGATTTTATTATATGTTAAAATTTAAAAAATATTGATATTTTTTGTTAGTGGCTAATCTAATTATTTTTTTATATATATTGTGACTACTTATAAATATGATTTTAACTTCTGCGTGAAATTATATTGATAAGATTAAATGGATTAGTTCAACCCATTTACACAAAACAGATTGAAATGAATCATGTGGTGTTGTTCAATTTCTAATTAATTATTAAATGTGCCAAAAAGAATGACATGATACAACCTGTTATTTAAATGAGTCGTGTTAGGATTTGAAAATTTGACACGTTTAGCTTAATGGGTTGGGTCCGGGTTGATCCATAGAGTCAAATATCTATGACTTGATATGACACCAATACAACCCCTGAACACGAATTGCCACCCCTAACATAGATGACTGTTCTCTTGATAGGGATTGGAAGTGGCATAAATGATTGGAACTAAGAAGTCCTTGTATTGTGGGGTAGCCATTATGTCTTATAGTCTAAATTGGAACAACTCATATAATTTGCCCACTTGAGCTTTAAACTCTCAACTACTCCTTCAATCTACTACCAAGTGCAAGTGGCAAACTTTATTGGCGGCCAATGTATACGACGTGCCCGCCACTTAACAACAACTAGAGGTTCTCTACGACCAAGTTTTTGATACCCTTGTAAGGGCATTGAATTGATCAGGTTTATTGTATAACCTAAATCAATTGAGATATATGAAACGAAATTTAGAGGACAAATTCACTACAACAAATTTGGCATTTTTCCCACAAATATGTTTTTTAAGACAAACCATGGTGGAAAATACTTGGCTGATCACACCAAGTCCGTATGTGGAAAATGATTGGACTTGTTGCACTGAAATGGCGACCGACGAATGAAATTTTTTTGATATACTAATGTCCTAGTAGCTAGGTAAAAAATGTTTACTATTAGCTAATACAGTTAACTACATGATTTTTTCAAGTAATTATAAGCCATTAATATTTGTGGATGAAGAAGCTTTGCTTCTAGATTTTAGAGAGATGAATTGGAGAAATTTATAACAGTATGGAATTGTTTTTAGTAATGTGTCTAGAACCAAAAGTATGTATACATGATGTAGTTAGGCACAAAGATTTGTTATGAACATTCTGAAGGCCATGTAGGCTTCCCTCCTGTAGTACTTCCCTATTTGTAAACATTGCAAGTGTATTTCCATGGCCATGATTGATTGGTTAACCCAATGGAAACTAAGCTGCGTAAAACTAGATGTTTTATCTGCCTTTTTTATGGATGTTTGCTATTTCTTGGAAAATAATTTTTTCCTTCCAAAATTGATCATGGCAACAACAGTAATCCACTACCTCATTTCATGGGAAAAAGTCTTATTTTCCACGAGACCAATGCAGATCATGTATTATTTGCGGCCAAATATATATGATTTCTCCGCCGAGTTGATCATGGGTAAATGTGCTTTTTTTCCCACGAGTTAATTTTTTGGTGGAAAAAACTCCTTATGTCACCAATAATATGCCACGAGGCTCCCACCATAGAATTTGGTGAGAAAAGTGTTTTCTCCACTAGGGTCATATCTTTTCCGACCACTATACCTCTCGAAAAAAAGTAGTATTTGTTGTAGTGAGATCAGGCCTTTGAACCGAAAGTGCTTCTCAAATTGCAATTGATAGATAATTGCATCTCAAAATGTCTTTGTGCAATCGTGGGACAGGATCAGAGTGTTTGTTGGTGGTCAAAATGGCAAGCAGTAAAGTATCGTGTCATGTTATGTTCATAATTATGGTGAGTTTCCTTTGTGTGGCTTAAGAAGATCAATTTTAAGAAACCATTCTCAATATATAATTTTTCAAATACAAGATTATAATTATTCGATCTCCCCGAACATACTAACTCATGACATAAATATCTTGACAAAAAACTCTAGAAAAAGAATCGAGATCTCGTAGAAGATAAAATTATTTCCCCTAATACAAGTGATATGATGATCTTGTTCTCTATAGTTAGCATAAGAACCTTTAAATAGACTAGGAAACAATTAGAATTCTTGTAGAAGTCGAAATCCTTGTTACGAAAAGTTTTTTGCATGGCAAGTTTTTTCACCAAATCATTTGAAAATTGATGGGTCAGGGCACACCATAGGGTCGCATAATATCTGTACCAAGCAAATTAATCTAATTGGGTAAAGTAGATTAGGACAGTATGTTAAAAACTTAACCATTGATCCAAAATTCCTAAAACCGTTGGATACTAGTTTGGTTAAACCTTTAATTTTTAAGATCATAACATTCCATCATGTTTCCAAATTTGACGTTCACGGCGGCCCACTCTATCACCACTGACCCGGTGGTAGTCCTTTCTCTTTTGGCAGTTTCACTCATCTATCAGTATTTAATGACTTAATACTATGCCTATAAATAGTACCAATGCATTTTAATCCAGCCTTTAGGTTGCCCCCTTCGTGACTTAAACTTGCGATCATGTGGTCTCTACTCTAATACCAATTGTTAAAAATCTAATCATTGATCCAAAAGTTCTGAAACTGTTAGATACTAATTTGGTTAAACATTTAATCTTCGTATCATAACACAATACCTCATTAAAAGGGATATATACAAATTGGTTACTCATGTCAACTAATTATTTAAGTTGTTCTCATGGATGAATGTAAAGCTAGCTCAAGGCTTAACCAAGCAATTAAAGTGGTCAGGTCTTTTTACCATTTTAGGACAATTAAATATTAATACAAAAGTAGGATTTCATGAAGGTACTGAATCCAATAGACCCCGTCACCCTTAACATTAATTAAGACAAGTCATTGCAAAGAAAAATAACAAATTTATAATTCTTTTATAACTATTTTACAACTCTATTTGAAATAATGGACTAGTACTGTAGTACTTATATAAAATTGAAATTATTTTTAATAAAATTACAGAATTATAATTGTTTATTGTAAAATAAATTATAAAATAATTATAGGTGTATCATTACTTCGGACTAACGAAGAAAAAGAGCTAATAACAAACCAACTGATCACCTGTAGTACTGGGGCAGTCAAGATATTCCAATATTTACATAATTAGAGTCCATGAGAAGGTCAAGAAAACAAAATAGAATTAATTCATAGATTTACACATATGGACAGGAATTATTCACCAAGAATAGGCCTGGCAGCTGATGATCATGAAATGAGTACTCGTAAAAAAGGTCTCAATATTATCGACCATGCATGCATATGGCTGAATATAACCTGGTCAAAAGAAAATTATGAGGAATAGGGATAGATCTTATGCTCTATGCATATCTCTCTCATCAAAGCCTTAATTAGTTGGTTGAATGAATTCTAAACTTCAATCGATTAACTAGTACGTGTTAGAATTAGATTGGGTTCTTTTATTCTTCCTAATGGAAGTTGCATGGAAGCTGGTGTTTTGATCAAGTGTACGTAGGTCAAAATCTTGTTAAATAAGAGGTTTCATTGCCAAGTTGATTGATTCCAGCACATGATCAATGACAAACATAGCATAAATCGCAAAGAAGCCATCTTCTATATATATGTTGGAGTAATTTTTTTAAATTAATGCATTATAATAATGAAAAGTGTCTAGGCAGCATTAATTTCTAGACACTCATGGCTAAGCATTACTAATCAATTAACAATGGATATTTCAATCCCATGTTTAAGAAAACTATTTATTTATTGTCAGTAATTTTTTATTTATTAAAATAATTATTTTCTACCAAAATAAATCTATTCTCATCGTAAATAATTATTTTCGTCAAATAACTCCTCACAATTTTTTTTTTTGCAGTAACAGTGCAGTTCATAAACCTACATTTGATTTAACTCTCTTTTTTGTGCGTATATTCACACATAACGGGCTATATATAAATGACTATTTGTGATAAGTTACAATTTAAGATGAAAATGACTATGATTTGCAATGAGAATTGACTTATTTTACTAAAAAAAAAGAAAAATGCTAGGGAGCCGAATTTGGGAGATCCATATTTTTGCCCCATTTATTTTTTTTAATTTTTTTTATTTAGTGATTAAGAAAATATTTTTTTAATAATATTATGATTTTTTTTTAAAGTGTTAAAAAATAATATGAAAAAAAGAACCAAAAGATAGGAAAAAGAAAATTAAAAAAATCAATCGGGCAAAAACATGGAGAACCCAAAACGGGCTCCGTAGCATTACTCTATAAAAAAAAATTATTACTTTTTTAAAAAATGACTCACTACAAATAAACGGTATCAAATATTTATTTATTAACTGCGGTGGATGCTTTATGTGAATATATAGCTTACCAAATTGGAAACGGAATCCTTAAAAAAGTAAAAATAATGTTGACGGGATGGGTCACTTATCGGGCATCTTATTATAATTTGTAGTATGTCCCCTAAATATATACACTCCACTATTTATTTTGTCATCACATACTTTTTTAATCTTTATTTCTTTATCTTCTTTTCTAGTTTTTCCTTTTTCGATCAGAAGATGATGCTTTAATGATTAGGAAATATCCGTAGCCTCTCGTCCATTGTGAATCTACTTAATTATACATGATAATAATATTGTTGATCATAATATTACAACTTATTTAAAATGTTGATTAGCTGAGCAATTTTAGGGTTGTCATAATTACGCAGCCCATGACTTGATTTGTTTTCTTGTCAGCTAGCTCTGTGTTATTTGATACATGAGTTAGGCTCAATAGCTTATAATTCATCGATTTCAATTTTTTTTTTACAATTTTAATGCTAGTATGAATAATATTAGAAACAGTCTTAAAATATATAAATTTTACGTATTTTTTTTTTTTAAAAAATTGAGATTCATTATTAAAAAAATAATTTTTTTATATGGGTCTTATATTTATCAAATTTTAAAAAAAATACGTAAGACTTGCATATTCTAAAACTGTAAAACTTATTTCTCATTTATAATTTACAATAGAAGTTCTTATTTTGAAAGAAATTTTCGTATAAAAATATCTCATTTTTGTCAAAGAAAATAACATACTAAATGTTAATGGGCATGATATATTATATATTTTTGTTCGTGATGATCTGAATCCTACTTTAGTACGTAGCATATATACTTGCAATTATACTTTAATTAATCTAAGACATTATCTTTTGGTGCTTAAAATATATATACGCAGCCTTCAAAGTTTACGTTCTAGTTCTTATCCCTCCAAACATAATAATTCTTAACTTATTTTGCTTAATTTTAATTTGCCAGTACTTATGCATGATCTTAGTAATACGTCTTGTCATATAGCTATTAGCTAGCAATTCCTAGTCCGCATATCTGTCCATTTTTTCGTCGATTGGCATAAAATTATTATCATCGTGTCGATGCTGGGGTCTGATCTAAATATGATCGTTAATTTTTATTATTATTCTTTTTTCACGTATCGATCGAGGAGTCTCCAAGCTTTCCATGTGTTGTTCTTCTTTTTATCTTCATTTGGCATTGGATATCCGAGTTTGACAATCACTTGAGGGGGGAAAAAGGTATAAAGATATATGCATGAAGTTGGATTTCGAGATAAAGCCTAACCTTTTTGCTTTTTTGCTTTGGGATATCACTCGAGCCATTCCCAACTGAAACAGTTGGTGATGTGATGTATTGGGACCTTCCTAGTAAGTTCCACGTCCGCATGATGGCCATCCACGTGGCTGGTATCGTTGTCCTGATTAAAAAATAACTACCAAGAGATGAATTTTATAACGTTTTTTAAAAAATATTTATCTTGGACTTTATGTATAAGATCAGTGGGGTTAATAAAGTTGAAAATAGTGACTTGATATGATTTCCCCCACGAAAGGATGATCACTTGCGTGTACAGTAACATGTACAATTAATTAAAAAATTTATCAGATTAATTATTAGGTTCTTTGAGAGATAACATGGATCATGTATCGTTCGTCACTTTGTTTTTTTTTTTTCCGTTGATATATATATATATATATATATATATATAGGTAAGAAGAATATAATAAATATTATCATTACATATATTCTATGAGTTACCAAATTAGGATTTCCACAAGACTCGCAGCTTTAAAGTCAAGGATAATGACATTTCTGAAAAATCATGACAAATTTCAAAATTGGACTTTATTCAATAAACTAAATAGACGTTTCCTCCCACAAGGTGTCCCTATAGCTCTCGTTTGGTTATATAGATGAGATGAGATTAAAGTTAAATAAAATATTATTAAAATTTAATTTTTTAATATTATTTTTATTCTAAAATTTGAAAAAGTTGAATATTTTTTATATTTTGTATTGAAGTATAGAAAAATTGTAATAATAAGATAAAATGAGATAGTTTCTGAAAACAAACCTAGAGGAAGGAAATCAGCATATATACCTAGTCTAGCATAACATGGTTTCACTTGTATCATGGCCCAAGCAAAGTCTCCTGTCGTGGGGTAATATATTCTGATGAAAAATTCTATTAATTGGAAGTCAGTGTACAAAATAGACCCTCCATTTTATTAACATGACAATACTTAATTTGCTAGAAAAGTTTAAAATTAAAATTTCTTACCAATAAAGTCTTGTCGTGTCAATAAGATCAGGCTTTGCACAATTACTGACTCCCAAGCAGAAGAACTCATATTAAGATATTGGAAACAATCTAATTGTAAATAATTCTGCATTTTAATACGCACATTAATTCAATATGATTAGTCAGAAAGTAGATTTTATTAAAAATAATACTAATTTAAATTTAGAATATAAAATCAACAATATTAATACACAGATTGGTACGTAAACTTGCTTTTACATAACAAAACTTATGATATTATTGTATATATATCACATACATTAACAATTTGGCCTTATATATAAAGAATTTCACATATGTCAGAAGTGTAATATCGTGTGTGCTTTTTTTTTTTTTTTTTAATTCCTTCCTGAAGAAGAGGATACCTGATCAATTTTATTCATTTACCAAATATTGCATTTGACAGAGTATCCCAATTAGCAACTTTTTGGGAAGTTTTTTTTTTTTTTTTTGGGAAGTTGATAAACATATAAAAAATACACTATAGTTTGCTAGCCCATGCATCAGCAAGACAATTTGCTAGCCCATACACTATATGAAACCTCGCTCATTTTCTACTGCTCCATATATAGTTTGCTAGCCCATGCATCAGCAAGACAATTTGCTGCTTAATTCTCCATGTATGTGTTGAAGTTCCAACTGCATGCAAATATAGACTCGATCGTCACCGCGTAGATCATCAAAAAGTATATATTGCCAAGGAGGATTGCTCTTCTTATGAAACTAATTAACAGCGCCCAGTAATACTGAATCTATTTCTACATGAACCAAATCAACAGTCACGTGCGACTAATATAATGCCAAATTTAACTATTAATACTGATAATTTAGCAAAAAAAAAAAAGGTACGTACCGTCACTACAACAGAAAGGGTCTTTTGGGATGAAAATTTTCGTCCCAAAAGACCCCAATTTCATCCCAAAAAAATTTTTGGGACGAAAAAAATTCGTTCCAAAGTCGTTCCAATATCACTGTGCCAAAAGGTATTTTGGGACGAAAATCACCATTTCGTCCCAAAAAATTTCTTTTGGGACGAAATTGAAGGAAACCGTTCGAACACGTTCGAACGAAAATTTTTTTGTCACGGTTTAAATTCGTCCTAGAAAATGGTTCGAACGGAAAAAATTTTAAGTTCGAACAGTAGTGACGTGTTTGAACGATTTCGAAATATGTTCGAACACACATGAATTCGTTCGAACGTTATGAATTGTCTTTGTGTTCGAACGTTAAATGGTCAGGTCGAACGGTATATGGGTTCGAACGGTATAGGCTATGTTCGAACACGACTGAAATTATTTACGTTCGAACGTTGTGTGATCGTTCGAACTCTACGAACATAAATTTCGTTCGAACATTACGTTTACGTTCGAACACTATTGTCGTTACATAGAGTTCGAACGTTTTACGTTCGTTCGAACGATATCTCTTTAATTTAAATCAATAATAGAAAACTAAATAGACATTCATACTATTTGAAAAAATACATTAGAAACTGTTTAACACTCACAAAAGTGTTAAAATAAGCGCAAACTAAATAAATAACAGTCGAGACGGGCATTGTTCGTACATAAATAGATAATCCCAAAATCCATCAGTTACTTGGAGGCCTGTACTGTTGCATAAGCTGCTGCATTTGGAGTTGCATCTGTCTTCTGAACTCTTCTTGTTGTTCTTCATGTTGTTTGAGGCGCATCTCCATATTTGCTTGTTTTGCCAATTGAGCCTCTAACTCATGCTGTCTTGCAGTCAATTCTTCGATTCTGGAATTCGCATTCTCTAGCGCTATAGAAGTCATAGATGCATTCCCAGAAGAAGAGGAAGAGGGACCAGGCTTTACACAACGACCCAAACCCCTCAAATATCTTGAACGTTGACCCAGGACTTATGTAAAAATCTCAATATTACTTGTTGAGAAATTTTGATCTGACGCAGATTCAGCACGTAGGACAATCATTTTATCCTAGCCATATATAAGATAAAGAATTAATATCGTCATAAATATTCTAATATATTAAATTAAAACAGGTTATAAAACTTACATAATTTTCATGGGCATCAGGATGAGTCCACTCTCCATTACGATCAGTGTGCGATGCAGCATATAATTTTGTCAGATCATAATTAGTATCTGAATCTTGCTACAATAAATGTGTTAAGATATAAAGTCATTATGATTCATCCAAATAATTAACTATATCCAATAAAAAAAAGCAATACCAATTTCTTAGAAAGGCGATGGAAAGATCTTGAACCTGCATGATGATTAATCTTCAATTTTGATCTATTTGTTTTGTTTATAGAACTTCGCTCCTGCAAAGAAATTGAAAATATGATGAAGCGAAATGCCAGATAGGACAAGTAAAATAATTAAATTTCATTATACCTGATATAATGGATCCTCAAACATGTCACAAAGTTTTTCTCACTCAGAAGGTCGGACATCCTGGAAAGGATGTTGGCGTGCATCTTCCTTCTTCTCAAACTTATTATAATACTCATGACACCTCGCCTTATATTTACGGAATGCATTACCCATAAGCTCTTCCACAGTCTTACGCTCCTCTCTCCGACTAAAATTTAATTCGAAATCATTCTTAAAAAAATAGTCACAAACACATTATCATTTATAATATTCTAAATTTAAGTAAAATATAGAAATTTATTCTACTAAATCAATGTTTTAAACATTACCAAACAACGCTTCTTGATAAGCTCTTTAACATCTTGGGGGACTTTCTTCCATGAAGTCGTTGCCAAAGGTGCGTAAGTTCGTGTAAGAGCACCCACATGTGATGCAAGCCAAGCTGCTGGTTGTCCTTCGCCCCCAGTATGTTCGTCAGGAATGTTAACCTTGATCTTACCCACCTTCCGATATTTTTCCAACGTCACCCCTCTAGTGGTGCCTCGACCTTGACGAGATTGTACTGTAGATTCTATAAAATATAACATTGTAATCAATTTCATTTATATCTCTATTATAGGACCTTAATTAATAACTTTTATGAGTATTAAATTTTTACCTTGTTCTGTAAAATCAATCTCTAATGGTGACAATGAAGGAGAGCTAGGAACAGGTGGAGATGGGTTGCGAACTTCCTTCCTCTTTGGAGTCATAATTTCAAACTACTGATACATTCAATAAGTAAAATATTTGTCATCAAGTGTAATATTAACACATAATTGGTCAATCAGAATCTGTATCAGTTTCATTTGACAATTCACTCTCATCATCTGTAGATACTTCAGATGATTCAACATTTTCCTCAACTGTTGCATCAACAATTTCAGTCTCAATATCTTCTCTATTTAATGGAATCATCTCATACTGGCTCAAATCCACAAACAAATTTAAGGCGGGTTGACTCTCTTGGTATGCTTCTTGAGTAGAAGAGTCATATTCTTCTTCATCTTGTCCTTCCGCCTGAGGGATAACATCATATATATTTCTTGGAGAATATTTTTGAACTACTCGCCATTGATTTCCTAACTTCGGGTCATCTAAGTAGAATACTTGAGATGCTTGAGAAGCCAAAATAAAAGGATCATCTTCATACCATTTTTTTGATGTATTAACACTCAAAAAATATTCATCATCACGGACTCCAGTACGAGGATTGCTTAAATCCCACCAATCACACTTAAACAGATACACCGCAAGCTCTCCCAAATATTTCATTCCAATTATATCGACAATAACCCCATAGAAATCAATATTTTCTCCATCATGACTTCCTTCGACTAGGACACCACTATTTTGGGTTTTCCTATAACAATCTCGATCCAGTGTGTGATACCTACTTCCCTGAGAAATACATGCAGAAAATCGAGCAGCGCGTCTCGATGGGCCACGCGCCAATGCATACAGTTCATCAGATATATCATTTGGATTATTCGCATGCAATTGTACAACCTACATATTGAGTAAAGCGTATACTATATCAAAGTTGAAATTAATAATTTTTCATTTGTTATTGAGTAACGCATATGTAATTTCATTACCCGTTCTTCAAACCATCTCGGGAACTCCTCTTCATGTTTTTGGTTTATATCATTTACTCATAGTTCCTTGAGCACGTTAATATGATCACTGAAATTGATGATTACTACAAATATTTTATATTTTGTATTTTTTTAAAATTAATGAGGCAATTTAAATTAAGAAAAAGTTATAACTTACTTCAAGTAGTTCTCTATCTCAGGGCAATTGTTTAGCACGTACCACTGAGCTTTCTCGAACTCTCTTCCACACAAGTCATAACCACGCACTGCACCAATTGGACGAACTTGTTGGGAAAACACAGAAAATATATTCTGTTGTCTTGCTCGGTCAACGTCAAAGTTTCTTTCTGGCCGATCAAACCGAGTGTCAACTCCATGGAAATATTTGGAACAGAAGGTATGCCACTCATCGTCAATATATGCTTCTGCAATTGATCCTTCTGGACGGGCCTTGTTACCCACTGTACGTTTCAACTTTCCAAGAAATTGTTCAATGGGATACATCCATCTATATTGAACTGGTCCTGCAAGTCGAGCCTTACGTGGCAAATGAACGGCTAGGTGAACCATGACATCGAAGAATGACGGTGGATAAATATTTTCTAGCTTACACAATATTATGACAATTTCTCATTCCATTCGATCCAAAGCTTCTACATTCAACGTCCTAGCACATAAGTCTTTAAAAAATGCACCCAACTCAGTCAAAGCCACACGCACATCTCTGGTCAAGTACCCACGGATACCAATAGGCAAGATATGCTGTAAGAAAACATGACAATCATGACTTTTTAATCCAGTTATTTTTCAATCATTTGTTCTCACACACCTTGTTAGATTCGAGGCATAACCGTCCGGTAATTTGATCTTCATTAGCCACTCACAAAATGTAACCCTTTCATTCCTTGACAATGTATACCACCCAATCGGCATGTAGACAGACGAACCATTTTCTTGCAACTGCATTTCCCGTCTTATTCCCAACCGCTTCAAATCCTTCCTTGAGTTTATTGTATCCTTTGTTTATCCTTCAATTGACATCAATGTTCCCAATACGGATTCGCAAATATTTTTTTCAATATGCATAACATCAAGGCTATGTCGCAATTTTAACTTCGACCAGTACGGGAGTTCGAAAAATATACTCTTCTTTGTCCAATTCAACTCATTCGTAGCTCGTTTTCTCTTTCGTTGTTTTTACCAAATTCATTACAACCAACATTTATAAATTGTGCAAGTACATCTTCGCCAGACAAATATGGTGGAGGTTGGCCCCATTCAACAATTCCATCAAACATTCTAGAATTTCCACGCCATCTATGGTCACCAGGTAAAAATCGACGATGACCCATGAAACATAATTTCCTCCCGTACGTAAGCCATTCAGATTTGGTATATTTGTTACAAGTTGGACATGCCATTTTCTCCTTAGTACTCCAACCTGACAAATTCCCATAAGCTGGAAAATCATTTATTGTCCACAACACCGCAGCATGCATCTTGAACGACTTGTCTGTTGACGAATCAAATGTGACAACCCCATTCTCCCACAAATCTTTCAATTCTGCAATCAATGGCTGTAAGTGTATGTCTATATCATTTTCCAGTGACCTCGGACCTGGGATGAGCAAACTCATCATGAAGTATGGATCTTTCATACACTTCCACAGTGGTAGATTATACGGCATAAGTACAACTGGCCAAGTACTATGACTAGTACTCATGTTCCCAAAAGGATTAAATCCATCTGTTGCCAACCCAAGTCTTACGTTACGCGGTTCTTCAGCAAACCATGGGTGTTCTTGATCAAATTCCTTCCACACCTGGGAGTCAGCAGGATGTGACAAAATATTATCGTTCCTTACTCTGTTTGATGAGTGCCATGTCATATCTACAGCCGTTGCGCGTGACATAAATAATCGTTGTAATCTAGGTATCAATGGAAAGTGGCGTATGACCTTTTGTGGAACATTTGCCTTGTCCGATGTCCATCTTGACTCGTGGCATATAGGACACTCGTTCAACTGCTCATTCTCTCGCCAAAATAATATGCAGTCATTCTTACATGCATGTATTACGTTGTAATCAAATCCGAGTCCTCGTTTCAACTTTTTTGCTTCATAGAAGTTACGAGGTAAAGTATTGTTTGTCGGCAATGCCTCTTTAAACAACTCAAGTAACATATTGACTGCCTTAATAGATAATCGACACATTGATTTTATGTGAAGCAATCTTACGGTAAACGACAACTTACTATGTCTTCTGCATCCTGGATATAGCTCACGCTGTGAATCATTCCACAAGCGTGCAAAAGTGTTATGGCCCCCATCATTTGAGCTTGATGTGTCCGTGTCACCTTCATTCATAAACATTCCCGCACCGATGTCACCTAACATTTCCTCCATATCCTCATCGTAATCATCTCCAACAATCTCTGGTTGTACATCTTCATCGATCTCTTCTTCTTCATGTGGAGCTTCAAATGAAGTTGGATATGGTTCACCGTGTAAGACCCAATCAGTATAACCCTTATCAATACATTTAGTAGTATTTTAATTTGAATATTAATTTTATTAATTTATCTTTAAGTATTTAAGTATTATTAAATCTTAACTATTTCTATTTTAATTTAAAGATTTAGTAGTATTTTAATTTGAATATTAATTTTATTAATTTATCTTTAAGTATTTAAGTATTATTAAATCTTAACTATCTCTATTTTAATTTAAAGATTTAGTAGTATTTTAATTTGAATATTAATTTTATTAATTTATCTTTAAGTATTTAAGTATTATTAAATCTTAACTATTTCTATTTTAATTTAAAGATTTAGTAGTATTTTAATTTGAATATTAATTTTATTTATTTAGAATTAACAATATTAAATGGTAGTTGGTCCTAATTATTTGTGATTTAGTAGTACATATAATTTATAACCATACCAAACCTAATGTATTCTGTATACGTTATTGATGTAATGTCATTATCCGTTTGAACTATGAGAACCTATGTTCGAACAAAATGAATACGTTCGAACGGTAATCCGAACCCGTTCGAACGTATTCATTCCAGATTCCAGTCGCCTTCAACAACGCCGAAAACTCCATTAATCCCAAACTCTAACAAACACAAACAACAATCTCAAAGCATACAACTTTCTAACATTGTAAAATATAAAGTTCAAACCATACATTTCTATTTTAAAAGAAATACCTGAATTTTTGAAGATGAAAAGGAAATAATCCGAGAATAATCCGAGAATAATCACAAACTATCCTACAAGTAATAATCCGAGAATAATGGAGTGAGATGAACAATTTTTTTGAGCTTAAGGGCTAGTTTGAGAAAGAATACCTCTGATATGCGAAGGGGTAATCTTCGGGCGACCACATGGAGCGACAGCAGGAGGAGAGAAACAGAATTGTGAGGTTCTGTCGTGTTTTTGAAGAACATTTATTAAGCGGGAGAAAATTCCCTCCTAATTTTCACGTTCGAACGTTAACATATATGTTCGAACGTTATTGATTTATTACCGCTCGAAAATTAACAGTTCGAACTTTAATTTCTAACTGTTCAAACGGTATTGTACATGTTTATTTATATTTTTTTTTTCATTACACATTTTGAATAAAAGAACAACATTAATATATATAGACATATTAGATGATACTATAGTTTAATTGGCGGGATATTTTCCCACCACTGCAATAATCCGTTCGAACTATAACAAATTACGTTCGAACGGTAATCCAGCTGTCTTGTTTTTGGCGGGATGTTTTCCCGCCATTTGCCTTGTTCGTTCGAATGTTTTTTTACGTTCAAACGTTAACATATGTGTTCGAACGGTTTACGAGTACCGTTCGAACACATATCCTTTATGTTTAAATATAACTTTTTTCATCATTAAATGAAAAGTACTATAACATCATATATATTAGTTATATATACTATCATATATAATGTAATATATACTATCATATATATAGTAATCTATACTAAATATATAGTATATATATATAGTAATATATATTATCATATATGTAGTGACCTATACTATCATATATATTATTAAGATCATATGTATTAGTAATATATACTCACATATATATAGCCTCAAATATACTAAGGTCACATAATAAAGTGTAGAGAAATTTATAAGATGATAGTATATTAGTAAGCTATACTCTATATATATGTTGTATAATGTCATATATAACTTTAGTAGGTAAAGTATAATGGAATATATAATATGACATATATTAGTTAAGTATAAACTCATACCATATAGCACTACATGCTATTATGTGGTACTATATACATATTAATATCTCATATATAACACTTTGATAGTAAAGTATTATGATATATTACTATTATACTATAAAAAAATATTTTATAAGTCATTATGCTTTCATTTAAAGTATTCTACTATCATAATATATATTATAATATTACATATATATTACAGTATATATAATCTACTATAATAGTATATATATTATAACAATTTATAGGAATATAAATATAGTATACATTTAATATATTTTTTAATAAACTTACAAAACTTCTGTTCGAACGTGAAATAGTAACGGTCGAACGGTTTTATATTAACGTTCGAACTTTAACTATTAACGTTCGAACGGTTATGCACGTATAAGTTATTGCAGGCAGCTCCTTCTCTCACGCCGCCGTCCCCACCGTTTGAAAAAGCGAGAAAACGTTTGAACGCACTACATTCACCGCCGTCTGCCGTCGTGATCAGCACATACGTCAATCACTTTTCCTCCCAAGTAAAGGTATGTATTTTCAAACTCATTTTACTGTTTATTTTATAATTTTATGTTTTTATTTGTTTTTTTTAAATTGCATTCTTTTATCAATAATTACCGTAGAACATCATAAATCTATCGTAGGATGTTTAGAAATGAAGAGTACTTTGTTTTTAGTCGAAGAAACCACGGAATCGATTAATTTTTGAGTATTTTCATGGCCACTGAGTTGACTCAGCCATGGCCGAGTTAGATCTATTTTACGTTCGAACGGTATTAACCAGTCCGTTCGAACGGTAAACCTGTACGTTCGAACTTGATCGACACGTTCGAACGTTATTAATTGTCCGTTCGACCATATATTTAGACGTTCGAACGCTAATTATTAAATTCATTCCATTAACATTTTATTAGCTTATTAAATTGTTTTCATCGTTTAATTGATTATATGTTCTATCAATTAATTTGTTAAATTGCTATTAGTATATAATTTTGTAAATCTTTTAGTCGTAATTAGATTTTATCACTAATCTTGAATGTATATTTTATTTTTAAAATTTCAGGATCATAATAATGTCTTATCGGGGCCGTAAACGTGGTAGATCAGGAGAACCTTCCATCCAAACAGTTCGAAAGCGGACCGTTTTACTTGAGCGACAGGTAAAACTATCTGATTTTGTCGCTCTTATATGGGAGGGTCATTCCCTCCCATCAGTATTCAATGATCGTGGTTGGGCACCAATCTTAGATCAGCGAGAAGAAGGAATGAAGCTCGTTTCCTTCATTGAGATCGTTACTAAGTTCTATAAAGAGCTTGGTGCTGCTAGCCCAGACGATGGAGGGGCATATAGGATCTGTGTCCGAGGAGCTCCTGTTATATTTTCAGCAGACGGACTCGCTGTATATCTGGGTATTCTTAGGCTTCTTGATGCCTATCCAAACCTGCCGCCTAGAGAGTCTGGTCCTTCAGGTGATGCAGCTATGTCTCAGGACGAGAGACTAGATTACACAGATGAGATCGATACACTTGCTGATCACGAGATCAGAGACTTGATTGTTGGTCCAGATGCTCCAGTGTACGATGGCTCCAAGAGTATTAGGCAGGCAGATTTATCTTCATTATTCAAGATTATGAATTTGATCATTGCCAATAATATTGACCCACGGCAGCACAAGACGGAGGTCGGCATGGATCGAGCGAGATTTATGATACGGGTCGCTCGTGGCATCCCGATCGACCTTGTTGGTTATATATTTGAGAGAATCCGATCAGAGGCACGGTTCATTACGACAGATATACTTCCATTTGGGATCCTCATCACTCGAGTTTTGCTACATGCCGGGGTTGTGTCCGAACCTGCCGAGCGTTCCCCATTTCCGATGGCACCGATCAACAGCACCACCCTATCACGGAGCACGGGACACTCTAGATTTCATTTTCGTGGGGCTGTTCCTGACAGGGCTGAGATTCAGAGAGATGCGCAGCCGGGAGATACTGGAGTATCGGCTGGTGAGACATCTACACAGGCTGAGACATCACGCACATATATTCGCGAGGAGATGGCTGACATATTGCGTGCTGAGATCAGCGTACACATATCAGCAGTGATTGATGCAGTGCATACTGCCATGTCTGAGTTGCGTACAGAGATTATGGCTACCGTCTCTGGGTTACGTACAGAGGTTAATGAGTTACATACAGTGATTAATGCCAATAATGCAACTCAGGTCACAGTTAGTACTCGACTGACACAAGTAGAGACACAATTAGCTGCAGTCGAGGATGTGTGTAGAGACCTCGCATCACAATAATTTTTATCTTTTATTTATATTTTCTTTTGTTGTAATTATGAACAATATATATGGCATTTTGATAATTTGCTTTATTTGGTTGATTAATATATATGTGGTTGATAATATTTATTTAACTAAAATTCTTATTTAACGTAAAAGAAATTATTAAAATATTTTAAAATTAATTACATAAAATTAATTAATGAATTTGTATATATGATATATATTTTTTATATTTTGAGTTTCGTACCGAGATTAATATTATACCTTCGAATGTATAAATGTGGTGCTTGAATATGTTCTAACTAAATATATTCCGTTCAAACGGTTTAGAAACCTTCCCGCCAGGATTTACCACCAAATATTTTCCGTTCGAACACAACAAATTCTCGTTCGAACGTTTTTGAACTTTCCCCACCATAATAAAGTAATTATCCGCCAAATTTTACAGTTCGAACGTATTTTTTTTACTTTCGAACGGAAAATTTTTTTTGAGACGATTTAATTCGTCATAGAAAATACTGTTCGAACGGTTATTTTGACGTTCGAACGATTTTCTAAATTCATCGATTTTTTGGGACGAAATTTAAATTTCGCCTAAAAAAATGACTTTTAGGGATGAAAAAAATTTCATCCCTAAATAATTTCGTCCCAAAATCTCAAATTTGTTGTAGTGCGTGTCTCAAAATTAAACTAGAAGAACCATAAGAACCATACAAAAAAGACTCAGCAACCCATGTTAAATGTCCTGACGATCGACTATAATCAAATTAAAGTTGATGAAAATTTCCACAATTCAACATAATAAAAAAGATTGATCAATATTATTGTCATATATATATATATATATATATATAGTCTACGTGTAGAAAATTGCATGCATGCACAATATTTAAACTCTAGGTCAAGTCGTATATCTTGACTTGCATGCACCAATCATGTAAAAGACAACTGTAAATGTAATTTATTTTTGGCTATGACTACACTACAACAGAATGTTTGTTTTGTGACAGAGAAAACTGTCACAAAAAATGGCAAACCGTCACTAAACATATTTGGTGACGGTTTGAAACCGTCACCATGACCGTCACCTAAAGTGCGTCACAGAAAATATTTGGTGACAGTTTACTATTCAACCGTCACAAAAAATATTTTTGGTGACGGTTGGAAGTGTTCCGTTCGGTACAACGTTCGAACGTTCATTTTTTTGTGACGGTTATGAACTGTCACAGAAAATCACGTTCGGACGTAAAATCAAACGTTCGGACGTTATACCCGACCGATTGGCGTTCGAATGAGAGAAGTTGATGTTCGTTGGATATCGTGTTCGAACGTATCATATTTACGTTCGAATGTTAATGCGTCCGAATGTTAATTACAATAAACGTTCGAATATTTGTTCGAACGTAAACGTAAATATTCAAACGTAGCGCGTTTAATGTTCGGACGTTATTTTGAATGTAAACGAAGGAGCGTCCGAATGCAAGTTCTTTGTTCGAACGTTAGTCGCTTTACCGTTCGAAAGGTTTGTTCGTTTTAGCGTGAGTACATTCGAACGTATAGTTTAACGTTCGAACGATTCAATTGTATTTACGTTCGAACGTTTGTTACAGTGTGAACCAACGTACGAACGATTTTTATTTACATTCGAACGTACAGATCAGAAATACTAATTTCATAAAAATTAAAAACATAATACCAATTGTATCATATTACATACCCAATTAACAAGTAACAATGTCTTATAAAAGTAAAAAATTAGATATTAAAATTAGTCAGAAATATTGATAAAATTTATTTCTTCTTTTTCCCTCGCCCACGGGGATTCTGTTGCAACGACATAACACGCTCCATTTGCACCATCATCTCCCGTTGCACTTGCTCTTGCACTTCACTGCGTATTCTTTCCTCCTGGTCTCTCTGTTGGTCCTGCAAACGCGTCTCTAAATGAGACTGTCGTTCTAAGAGAGACTCTAACTCTTGTTGTCTCGACCTCATATACTCATTCTCACGCCGTGCAGCTTCTAAATCTGCCGTAAGATTATTAATTTGTGAAGCCGATGAGGTTGAGGAGGATGAACATTTATGCTTGATAGATCGTCTCAAACCTCTTGCCATACTAGACTGCGGCCCGAGCACTTGCGTGAATATGTCTATGTCACTAGGAGAGGATTCCTCAGAAGCCGACTGCATCTCCAACATTTTGCTCTGCAATTTAAAAGGTAATGATCGTAAATAATTAGTAACGTATTAAAAGAAATAGAAATAAGAAATAAACTATTAAAATATTATATAAATAATTTATTTAACAAAATTAACACTGCTTACATAATTATCTGCAGCGACAGGATCCATCCACTCACTATGCTCATTAGTGTGAGCAGTAGCATAGACATGAATGAGGGAAAAGTTTTCAGGATCATCACGTTTCTAACAAAGCGACAATATTAGCAATTTTAAAAAGATAATATTAGTACTTATCAGAAATAATATCAGGAAAATAAATGAATTCTATAATTTTTTAATTACCATTTTTTCAGCAAGACGGTGGAATGACCTTGAACCGGCACGATGGTGGACAGTCAGAACGGATCTATTCTGTGCATTTGTAGAACTCAAGTGCTACAAAATATATTAAAAATGTTAATTGTAATATGTATACATATAATATATAAAACGAATATGAATGTAAATAATTAAAAGATATAAATGTAAAATACCTGATAATCTGGAGATGCGAAAAGATCACAACACTTTCTCCAATCATCTAACTTCATCTGCTGAAAAGGAGACTGCGCAGCCTCTTCCAACGTCTCAAACTTCCTGAAATGGTCATGACATCGTCCTTTGTGACGTCGGAATAGTGTAGCCATCAACTCATTCACGGTTCTCAAATCCTCGCTACGGCTAAAGTCGAGGTCGAATTCATCCTAATAAGGGAATCAGGTAAAAATATAATATATTAATCTAGGTGAAAAAAATGTATTGAAAAGTAAACTCACCAGCACACGACTTCGAATGTGCTCCTTAATCTCATTCGAAACATCTTGCCATGAGCGCACATAAAATGGAGCATAAGCTCGAACTACTGTGCCAATATAGGAGGAAAGCGCTGCTGCACTATCATCCACTCCTCCAGTGGAATTATCAGGAATTGTGATCTTCAGTTTACCATGCCTTCTATTTTTTTCAAGAGAGATTCCACGTGTATAGCCACGACCGCGACATGCAGATGCATCAACTACATGATAATAGATATACTATAATTATAATTATATAGTTATTGAGAAAAAAGTATTAACTATATATATAATTATCAACGACAATATTTCCTTACTGGTAGGTGTCGACTGGCTGTTGTTCTCTTCTGTGTTAGCTTGATCTTCAGGAACGGATTCCTCGAGTGGGAAGTCCTCAATGGGTTCAGGACTTGGACTTGGCGGAGGCACATTTCTTCGTTGTCGTTTTGACGGCATTCTTGAAAATAATTAATTATATCAAAGAAAATTAATTAGAAGAAATTATGAAAATTCAAGATATTTTATAGTCACCTATATGAATAAAATATTTATTACTTTTATTCTTCAGATGAATTTTCCATGCTTGTTTCAGAATCTCCATCAATAACATCTTCATCATCATCATGCACCTCTTCTTCATCATCTTTATCCACCTCCTGCCTGGATTCTGATTCGTCTTCATCTTCTGACTCGTCTTCTTCTTCTTCCTCCTCACTGACTTGAATTGAATGATCATTTAATACAGACGGGTCGAGATGTATGGGTGGGACATCATCTCTACACAAGGGGAGCAACTCGAGTGCACCGAGGTCAACAAACAAGTTAATACCCTCTCCATCTTCCTGGTATGCCTCAACAATCGGAGTGTCATCTTCATCTCCACTATTCTCGTAATCTGCACTCGTTCCTGCTTCATATATATTTCGAGGAACAAATTTTTGTATGACTCGCCAAGTTATCTCCCCACAATCTTCATCAGCACTTTTCATTGGATCAATCAAGTAATAGACTTGGGTAGCTTGACAAGCCAATACGAATGGATCATCTTCGTACCATTTAGATGCAGTATTGACACTCGTAAAGTGATTATCCCTATGTATCGAAACCCGACCACCGCCTAGATCCCACCAATCACATTTAAAGACATATGTTACAGACCCACCCAGATATTTCAATCCGATAATATCACGTATGACACCATAATAGTCAATATCATCTGTTCCATGACTCCCCTCGACCAACACACCACAATTTTGAGTCTTTCTATTACGTTCACGGTCCAAGTATGGAATCTATAATCTCGAACCGTGCATGCAGTATATCGAAGTGCTCTATTTGAGGGACCACGGGCCAATGCATACAATGCAGAAGAAATTGATCCGGGATCACGAGCACGTTGTTCCAAAATCTATAAATTGAAATAGTATATATTTATTATTTCATTATCCAGAGTTAAAAATTTCACAATATAACATATATATAATTTTAGTTCATACACGTTCTTCAAACCATCCGGAAAATTCTTCCTCGTGTCTTGCCTCTATATTTTCTACGCCTTCCGTCCTAAGTTTGTCCATGTGGTCACTGTTATAACATGTTGCAAAAGAAGTATATTTTGAGCACAACAATTCTAATTAATTTAAAGAAAACTATAATTATTCAAAGAAATGAAATGACATACCTAAGATAATCATCAATCTCTCGGCAGTTATTTAGCACATACCACCGAACTTTACCCAACTCTCCATCAATTAAATCGTAACCTGTTTGTGCACCCTAGGGTCGTACATTCTGGGAAAACACTGATATCTCACGAGGAGGCGGAGTAGCAAGATCAGCATTTCGCTCTTAACGATTAAATCGTGTCTCAACACCACGAAGATATAGAGAGCAAAATGTTAACCATTCATCGTGTATATAGGCCTATGCTATTGAACCCTCAGCTTTGGCTTTATTCCCAACAGTGCGCTTCAATCGACCCAAATATCTTTCAACTGGATACATCCAACGGAACTGTACCGGTCCACTCAGAAGTACCTCTCGCGGTAAATGTATTGCTAAATGGACCATGACATCAAAAAATGATGGTGGAAAGATCTGCTCGAATTAGTATAGTAGCAATGTCTTCTTCCAATTTCGACAACATATCTCGATTTACTACCCGAGCGCACAAATCCTTGAAAAACATACATAGTTCAGATATGGCCACATGTACATTAGATGTAAGCTTCCCACGAATTCCCACAGGTAATAACTTCTGCAAAAATACGTGACAATCATGACTTTTCAATCCATTGATTTTCCAATCATCAGGACTCACGCATCTACCAATATTTGAAGCATAACCATCTGGCAACTTCACACCTTGCAACCATTTGCAGAAATCCATCCTCTCCTCCCTCGTCATCGTAAAACATGCATGCGGCATGACCACCCTGTTGCCTTCCACCCGCAAATGCAGATTATGTTTAATTCTCATTCTCTCAAGATCTTTCCTCGTCTTGATCGTGTCTTTCGTCTTTTTGTTAATACTCATCAATGTACCCAGTATATTATCACAAATATTCTTCTCTATGTGCATTACATCCAAACTATGTCGCAACTTGCATGACGACCAATACGGCAAGTCAAAAAAAATACTACGCTTTGTCTAATTCAATTCTGGTACGGCTCGTTTTCTCTTGTTCTTTCCCCGACCTTTGCCAAAATTGTTCGCTCTAGCATGTTGCAGTTGTTCCACTATCTCTTCTCCAGACAACTCTTTTGGTGCAATCCTATCCTCTACTCTCCCATCAAACTTGACACATTCTCTTCTCCATGCATGATTTGCTGGTAAATAACGTCGATGACCCATGAAACACAACTTCTGAGAAAATTTTAGCCACTCACTAGCAGTTTCTTTATTACACGTCGGACACGCTAACTTCCCTTTCGTACTCCAGCCGGAAAGATTCCCATACGCCGAAAAATCATTTATGGTCCACATTACCGTAGCATGCATCTGAAAAGATGTCGACTTAGATGCATCATAAGTTCTAACCCCTGTTTCCTATAACTCTTTCAGCTCTTCAATCAACGGCTGCATGAATACGTCAATATCATTCCCAGGTGATTTAGGGCCAGGGATGAGTAAAGTTAACAAAAAGTTTGGCGCCTTCATGCACCTCCATGGTGGAAGATTGTACGGAATCAATACCACGGGCCAAGTGATATAACTTGTACTCATATTCCCAAAAGGGTTGAATCCATCGGTTGTGAGTCCCAGGCGCACGTTCCGAGCTTCTAACCCGAACTCTGGATACTGATTATCGAAAGACTGCCACGCAAGTGAATCAGCTGGATGCCTCATAGACCCATCATTCTTAACTCTTTTCTCCTCGTGCCACCTCATATCATGAGCTGTTTTCTTACACATATATAGTCTTTGCAACCTAGGTTTCAAGGGAAAATACCGCTACACCTTAACCGGGACGTTTTTCTTACCTTTCCACCTCGACTCTCCACATACAGGACATGCTTGTTTCTCCTCGTTCTCCTTCCAGAACAATACTACAATCATTCTTGCATGCATGTATGGACTTGTACTCAAATCCTAATCCCTTTCTCAACTGCTTCGCTTCATAAAAGTTCTTAGGTAATGCAGACCCTTCGGGAAGCACCTCGTTAAATAAGTCCAATACCATGTTTATTGCTTTCGTCGACATCCCACACAATGATTTAATGTGAAGCAACCGCACAATAAATGACATTTTGGAATGTTTTGTACAACCTGGGTAAAGCTCGCGCTTTGCATCTTCCCACAGTGAAGGGAAATTTTCACAATCAGTCCCTGATCCACCAGTTGAGGCATTGTCGTTAACCTCATCCATAAACATCCCAGCTCCAATGTCACCCAACATCTCCTCCATCTCATCATGCGAATAATCATCATCCATGTGCCGCAAATAATTGTGATGATCGACCAATACATCTGCTGACCCTTCATATGGCTGACCATGCAGTACCCATCGCGTATACCCCAGATCCATACCGTTCACAAATATATGACGCTCCACTTCATCCAATCCTATTGCACACAAATTTTTACACCCTCGACATGGACACTTAATGTAACCACGACTATCAGCAGAAGCCCGTGCAAAATCAATGAAAGTTTTTACTCCACATGCATAGGGTACGTAATCCTTTCCAAGTCTATCGTCCAGACGCATCCAATTTTTGTCCATTTCTAAAAACATCTATATATTAATAACACGTACATTGAAAATTCACATGCATGTCATGCTCCAATTCTCATTACTTTTTTGATAAGGTAGTTGGTCCTATCCCATTCGAGATTATATTCTCCATATTGCACAAATCTCGTCACTCTACTAATTTCTACGTTAGTAGAAATTTCGGCAGCACCTCCCCATAATTCTCCAAGTATACATGTTCAAATATCGGGATTGTGACCCTACGAACAGTATACCCGAAGAATAGTAGAAGAAGACACCGAAACTTCAGATTAAACGTGGAAAGTAGCGAGTAATAAAAATGTGCAATACAGATAATATAATCTCAAATTGTCCACACTGGACAATTCAGGAATCAGTGGATACATAAATGTACACTGATTCCCAAACGGGTCTAAGGGTATTTATGCAATGTCACACGCATCTAGCAAAAAATCATACAACAATATCTCCATATTGTTAAACTAAAGAGGGATGAAAGATTATGTGACCCTACGTTTCGTGTCTTGTACACAACGAGGGAGATTAATGATCTTGAAGAAATGTTTAAATTTTAGTCTAATTACTTAACCGTCACAAACTGTCCGACCTTGACAACTCTCAAGGCCGAAGAGACTATGACAATCAAGTAATTAGACCAAAATTTAGAGATTATAATTATTATATATAATTTTAAAGGTTATTATATAATTTTAATTATTATCATTCCACAATTATAATCTTAATTGTTATACTTAATTGAGTGAGTTATTTACTTATATAGACAATAAGTATATAATTTTTATATAAGAATCTATTTGATCCTGATTTCCTTTCTCTTTAGTTTATAATAAATAAGTATATTTACATATTCAAACTCTACTTATTTAGTAGTTTCAAGACTTTTTTATTGAAGAGTATTTTAAAGGTTATATTATAATTTTAATTATTATCATTCTTAAAATATAATTTTAATTGTTATACTTAAATTGTAAAAGAAGTATATTATAATTTTAAATATTATAATTCTTAAAGAGTTAGTTTTATTTGTTATTACTTAATTTCAAATATTATTATAAATATTTAATTATCATTCTTAAATTTCAATGGTTATACAATAATTTTAATTATTATAATTCTTAAAGAGTTACTTTTATTTGTTATTACTTAATTTAAAATATTATTATCACAATTTTTCGAATCCATATCACAAAAATACATTGTATAAATATCATAAAATTTAAATAAAGACAAGAAATAAAAATTTTTTCTTACCAAAACTCAACTCTCTCTAACTCTCTAACTCAACTCTCTATCACTCTAACACCCTCTCTCTCTCTCTCTCTCTCTGTTGCGCGCACGGGAGAAGAAGAAATGATCCGCTTCCTCCCATGCGCGTACTGATTAAGTTCTAAAATTATTAGTTTAAACGTTTGAACGTTTAAGTTGTACGTCTGAACGTTATATTCTAAAATTATTCTCGCCCATAACGTTCGGACGTTTACAGTACACGTTCGAACGTACCCTTTTTATTTATAACATAAAATCTAGCGGGAAAGTTCCCTCACTTTCCTCATATATGTTCGAATGTATCACAATTTTTTGTTCGAACGTTCGTAAATTTACAGATAAACGTTCGAACATTTAACTTAAACATCCGAACATACATTTCATCAAAGTGTTACCATATTTGAGCGGGAAATTTTCCGCACTAATTTAACTAACGTTCGAACGTTAACATATTTGGTGTTTGGATGTACATAATTTTCTGGTGATTTTCATCAGATAACGTTCGAACGTATAGTATAAACGTCCGAACGTCTGAATAATGACACATATACCTTAATCAAGCGGGAAATTTCCCGCTCTTAGTTTAACGTTCGAACGTTAACTTGAAACGTTCGAACGTACAATTCCTACTATACTAACTTATAATATATTTGTAACAATGTAAACATATTCAAACGTCATTCACAAATAATAATTTAAATATTTCAAGTCCATATCACAACATATTCATAATAACTCACAATATATTCACAAAATAACATGCCACATGTATTAACATATTTCTAAAGTTGAGTAAGCAATAAACATGTATTAACAAAGCCTAATGAAAATATATTTCTAATAAGAAACACAATATTTCAAATTCATATCACAACATATTTACAATAACTCACAAACTATTTACAAACTATACAAACAATAATCACAATATTTCAAGAGTAAGCATAAAATCACAACAACATATTGATAAAGTTTAGAAATATACCTAGCACTCACAATATCCTTTTACAAATCAAAATCTTCCAACTTCCCAAAACAAGCAATCCTTCAAAAAAATACAACACTAACTTATTAGAAATATTCTATAACAAAAACACATTGTATAAATATCATAAAATTCAAATAAAGACAAGAAATAAAAAATTTTTCTTATCAAAACTCAACTCTCTCTAACTCTCTAACTCAACTCTCTCTCACTCTAACACCCTCTCTCTCTCTCTCTCTCTCTGTTGACGCAGGGGAGAAGAAGCAATGATCCGCTTCCTCCCGTGCGCGTACTGATTAATACCGCAAATTATTAGTTTAAACGTTCGAACGTTTAAGTTGTACGTTTGAACGTTATATTCTAAAATTATTCCCGCCCATAACGTTCGGACGTTTATAGTACACATTCGAACGTACCCTTCTTATTTATAACATAAAATCTAGCGGGAAAGTTCCCTCACTTTCCTCATATATGTTCGAATGTATCACAATTTTTCGTTCGAACGTTCGTAAATTTACAGATAAACGTTCGAACATTTAACTTAAACGTCCGAACGTACATTTCATCAAAGTGTTACCATATTTGAGTGGGAAATTTCCCTCACTAATTTAACTAACGTTCGAACGTTAACATATTTGGTGTTCGGATGTACATAATTTTCTGGTGATTTTCGTCAAATAACGTTCGAACGTATAGTATAAACGTTCGAATGTCTGAATAATCACACAGATACCTTAATCGAGCGGAAAATTTCCCGCTCTTAGTTTAACGTTCGAACGTTAACTTGAAAGGTTCGAACGTAGGATTCCTACTATACTAACTTATAATATAATATATATACTACATTTTATATATAAATTTATAACTATATACTACATTGTATAGTATGATAGCATAATACTTTAAATGAGAACATAAATGTATATAATATATAAATTATACCATATATATAAATCAATAATATATATTAAATTGTTACTTATTAAATTCTTTATTATATACTAACTTATAGTATAATATATATACTACATTTTATATATCTATAACAATATACTACATTGTATAGTATGATAGCATAATATTTTAAATGAGAACATAAATGTATATAATATATAAATTATACCATATATATAAATCAATAATATATATTAAATTGTTACTTATTAAATTCTTTATTATATACTAACTTATACTATAATATGTATACTATATTTTATATATCTATAACTATATACTATATTGTATAGTATGATAGCATAATACTTTAAATGAGAACATAAATGTATATAATATATAAATTATTTAAATCAATAATATATATTAAATTGTTACTTATTAAATTCTTTATTATATACTAACTTATAATATAATATATATACTACATTTTATATATATATATATATTTATAACTATATACTACATTGTATAGTATGATAGCATAATACTTTAAATGAGAACATAAATGTATATAATATATAAATTATACCATATATATAAATCAATAATATATATTAAATTGTTACTTATTAAATTCTTTATTATATACTAACTTATAGTATAATATATATACTACATTATATATATATATATATATATTTATAACTATATACTACATTGTATAGTATGATAGCATAATACTTTAAATGAGAACATAAATGTATATAATATATAAATTATACCATATATATAAATCAATAATATATATTAAATTGTTACTTATTAAATTCTTTATTATATACTAACTTATAGTATAATATATATACTACATTATATATATATATATATTTATAACTATATACTACATTGTATAGTATGATAGCATAATACTTTAAATGAGAACATAAATGTATATAATATATAAATTATACCATATATATAAATCAATAATATATATTAAATTGTTACTTATTAAATTCTTTATTATATACTAACTTATAATATAATATATATACTACATTTTATATATATATATATTTATAACTATATACTACATTGTATAGTATGATAGCGTAATACTTTAAATGAGAACATAAATGTATATAATATATAAATTATACCATATATATAAATCAATAATATATATTAAATTGTTACTTATTAAATTCTTTATTATATACTAACTTATAATATAATATATATACTACATTTTATATATATATATATATATTTATAACTATATACTATATTGTATAGTATGATAGCATAATACTTTAAATGAGAACATAAATGTATATAATATATAAATTATACCATATATATAAATCAATAATATATATTAAATTGTTACTTATTAAATTCTTTATTATATACTAACTTATAATATAATATATATACTACATTTTATATATCTATAACTATATACTACATTGTATAGTATGATAGCATAATATTTTAAATGAGAACATAAATTTATATAATATATAAATTATACCATATATATAAATCAATAATATATATTAAATTGTTACTTATTAAATTCTTTATTATATACTAACTTATAGTATAATATATATACTACATTTTATATATCTATAACTATATACTACATTGTATAGTATGATAGCATAATATTTTAAATGAGAACATAAATGTATATAATATATAAATTATACCATATATATAAATCAATAATATATATTAAATTGTTACTTATTAAATTCTTTATTATATACTAACTTATACTATAATATATATACTACATTTTATATATCTATAACTATATACTACTTATTAAATCTTCAATAAACACCATAAGCTCATAAACTATTCACAAAATTCACAAACAATAATCACAACTATTTCAAGAGTAAGCATAAAATCAGAACAACATGTATAAACATATTGCTAAACTTTAGAAATATAACAAGCACTCACAAAAAAACCAATAATCTAATTGTCAATAATATTATATAACATCTTAATATATAACATAAACATTTATAATATAATATTAAATTGAAAAACGTTCGAACGTAATAATAAGTACGTTCGAACGTTCTGTGTATGTAAGGCCAAAACTGAACGTCGAAACGACATTTCCAATATGTATCATCGTCTACTCCGTTGTACGCCGCCACGCCTCCTTCATCGCCACCGTCAACTCCGCCACAACCATCACTAAAGGTAGGCATTCATCTTTTATTCAAGTAACATGTATTTTATTGAGATTTGGATTGAGTTTTGTTTAAAACCGGATAAGTGGTTGCCGGATATTCGTTGTCAATAATGGCTGAGTCGACTCAGCCATTCTGCGTCGAAACGTTCAAACGTTTCACCATGACGTTCGAACGTACGACGTTTAAATTACAGAGCTGTTACGGCTTCCACGTTTGAACGTTTAATTATAACATCCGAACGTAATGATTTTCTACATTATTCATGCTTCGACGTTCGGACGTTCATATTTATGTTCACACGTAAAACAAATACGTTCGAACGTATTTGTTTTAACGTCCGAACGTACGTCAGCCAATATTTATTTACTGCTTATGTTCGAACGTACATTGTTACATTCGAACGTATTTGTTTTACGTTTGAATGTAAATATATTGACATTATTTTACGTGCGAACGTATAAATAAACGTCCGAACGTTACGGCAGAGCATCTTAAAATTAATACAAAAAAATGCATTATTGTAAATAATTTTTTTTCCTTTTCTATTTTCAGGATATGGCTCTTCCACTGCATACTAGGAAACGAGGGAGGGAAGGAGCCACGTCGGACACTGCCCGTATCGGAGCTCGTACTGTTATGGTAGAGCGAGAGGTCTTAATTAACGAGTTCGACGAACTCTGTTGGCAGCAGACGAACCTGAGAGATGTTTTCCTCAGTAGAGGCTGGGGAAATATCTGCACATTGAGGGGAATGTATACCCCTCAATGGTTCAAGAATTCTATATGGGGATGTGTGACATGCCTCAGGATGCATCCTCTCACACCGTGACTGTACGCGGTGTTTCCATTGAGGTATCAGCAGATGTCATCGGCGAGCACCTTGGGATTCGTCGAGGAGTGGAGACATTTGCACACTCGACACCCTGTGAGGATGTAGGCACTTCTACATAATCTACTGGCCGGGGATGTGAGCCAGCATCAGCCAGAGATGCAGGCCAGTCAGAGGCTGAGGATACTGGCGTCGAGGCTCGGGATGATGACCGAGACGAGGATTTCTACATCCTCACCGGGAGGGATCGCTTGTAGATCGAGCTGAAGAACGCCTTCAACCAGAACCATCTGCTGTATTTCTTCCGCATGTTGCACCTTATTGTTGCAACAAATGTCGATCCTGTGGCTCATAAAACCACATTTAGTCTGCTTCGGGCACAATTTTTGATACGAGTGGCACGTGGAGATCCTATAGATTTGCCATTGCACATCTTTCAGAGGATCCGTTACGAGGCGAGCATCGTCTCCACGGATAATCTCCCATATGGTGTCCTCATCAGCCGACTATTACTTGCACGGGGTGTGCCGACCCAGCCAGAGGTGCGGGTCAAAGATCAGATGAGTCCCCTCGACATGACCACGCATCGACGTAGCATTGGACAGGCGAGGGGACGTCAGCCACCCCCTGTAGAGGATCTAGTTCCTCCGACGCAGCCTGAGCCAGGTCATGTCGGGAGTAGTAGTCAGCATACGCCGAGTACATCTGCAGGAGATGTGCGGCCTGCTTGGGTTGATGCGGTCATCTCACAGCTGACTGCGCATATCGATCATAAGATCGATCGATCACTGGAGGCTATATCGGCGTTTGTTGCCGAACTCACCCATCGTGTAACTATCCTCAATGACAAGGTTGATACCTTGACTGAGGAGGTACGGAGTTCGACTTTTGCAGATAACGTTATCATCTGACTGTTATTTACTACATTTTATCAAATTTTGTATTTTATTTTTAATATTTGTAACGAAAAATATTATTGAATATTTCTATCGTTTTTTTAATTTCAATTTTTAATCTTCTTTGATGTTATTTTTCAACTTTAATACTAAATCACTGCATTTCAAATATATATAAATCAATAATATATATTTATATATTACAAAGTGTGTATATAAATATATACAATTCAATTTTTTAGACTTGTTCACAAATTATGCATAATAAAAACCACATAATTTTTAAATTAAAGTCATTTAATTTAAATTTACAATGAACGTTCGAATGTTATTACTTAACGTTCGAACATTAGTGCAAACATTTTACGTTCGAACGTAAAATTAATAACATTCGAACGGTTGCGCCAAAACATTTTATGTTCAAACGTAAACAGACATAAAGTTCGAACGTATATGTAACGTTCGAACGCATATTTCCCATACGTTGGAACGTAAAAAAATCTCATTCTATCTTTAGTGACGGTTTCCAGAAACTATCATAGAAAATGCCTTTTAGTGACAGTCTAGGGACTGTCACAATTTCCTAACCGTTACTAAAAAGCAATTGTGTTGTAGTGCTAGATGATTGTGTATTTAATTCGAATTATGGATGAATGTAATTTTAATAGGACTCTAAGCTGGAATTGCATCCGATAAGGATGAGTATTTATTTGATAAGGATGAGTGTTTGAAATGTAACTATTATCAAATCTTGTTAATATTATAAGATAAGAGTCTACAAGAGTCATAGACATGTTCCGAGTTTAAGAGTTAGTTGAAGAGATAAAAATGCAAGTTTTATTTGAACTCGAGGCAATTCAGAAGAAGGGATCTATTCCGAGATGTTCGCAAATAGTGAGCAACGTATTTAACTGAGATTCTGGATAAACCTGGTAGCAGAGTCATTCTTATAATCAATCACAACATTGCCTATTTGTAGAGGAGTTGGTTGAGGGTTTAGACTTGAACAACACATATTCACAAGTATTGAGAGTTTGAAGACCTGGATATAACTTCAAGAGATCGTGAAAGAGAAAATTCTTGAGAGAGATTTTTCAAAAAAGCTCAATTTGTAGGATTGAGTGAGAGCATACTCCGAGAGGGAGTTGCCGTGTTTGAGTTCAATCACTGGAGGTTCCAGTAGAAAAGACAAAGATTGGAGAGTGTCAGAGATTCTAACTACCTACTACGGTAGAAGACAAGCGGGTGACGTGTCTTGGGTAAACGTGTCTAGTTACAAAGGTTTTGTAAACGTTTTACTTGTAATGCTTTTAATCAATAAAATTAACTTTTCTGAGTTTGGTTGTCCCGTACGGTTTTACATTTGAGGAGTTCTTAAAAGAGTTTTCCTTTGTAATCAAATTATTGTGTTAATACTCTTAATATTTTATATTGGTTACTAATCCGTGCTAATAACTGTTGTTTAGCATTAACGTGAATAATCAGGGTACTTAGGTAATTTCAACAACAAAAAAGAATTAAGGATCGATGGAAATTAAAGTTAGAATTAGAGAAGTTCGAAGATAACAAAGAAGACATGATATTCATGATGCCACACACACACATACACACACATAAGACGATGTACTTATTTGTATTTTATCACTACAACAAATAAAGTATTTTGGGACGAAAAGTTTTGTCCCAAAAGACTCGAATTTCGTCCCAAAATATATTTTAGGATGAAAAAAAAAGTCCCAAGGTCGTCTTAATAAAACTGTCCCAAAAGGTATTTTGGGACGAAAATTACAAATTTGTCCAAAAAAATATCTTTTGGGACAAAATTTAGCTAGACCGTTCGATTACGTTCGAAAGGATTTTTTTTTTCTGGGGTGATTGAAATTCATCTCGAAAAGTTGATCAAACGGCAGAAATAACGTTCGAACAATATGTCTATTCGAACGGGTACTTCATGGCTGGTCGATCGATACCAGTCTATTCGACTAAATACACATGAAGAAACGTTCAAACAAACAAATTGATGATTGAATGTAAATTATGCCGTTTGAACGTGCTTGAGATGGAAAGAGTAAATTGCCTGTTTGAACGTGGCGCAACTTTTTTTATCGTTCGAACTCTAACTTGTGAGGTTCGAACGTTTGATGAGAGTTCGAACGGTTAGTATTTTCATGGACAATACTAATTTAAAACCAAATAGATATTTATATTTTAAACATACGTTACAAATTGTTCAGTATAAATAAAACTAATCTAATAAGTCAGAACTAAATAAATGAAATAGTAATAATACAAAAAATGTTATCAGTACATATATAATTGTTCAATATGCAAAACACTTCTAACGAAAATTAATTGCTTGAGGCCTGAATTGTTGCATAAGCATCTGCATTTGAAGCTGCATCTGTCTTTGTTGATCTTGCATTCGGAGTTGCATCTCTCTTTGTTGATCTTTTTGCTGTTTTATGCGCATCTCCATGTTTGCTTGTTTCATTAATTGAGCCCCTGACTCATGTTGTTTTGCAATCAATTATTCGATTCAAGAATTTGCATTGTCTAACGCAATGACAGTAGTACTTGGCGTTGATGAAGAGCTTGAAAGCTTTACACAGCGACCCAAACCCCTCAAATATATTGAATGTTGACCTAAAACATGTGTAAAAATTTCAACATCTCTTGTTGATGAATTCTGATCTGATGCAGTTTCAGCTTGGAGGACAACCATTTTATCCTACATACAACATATAAAATTCATATTGACACAATAATTTAAATATGTTTAATTAAAACAAATTATAATACTTACATAATTCTCACGAGCATCGGGATGCGACCACTCTTCATTACTATTAGTATGTGATGCAACATATAATTTTGTCAGATTATAATTGGTGTCTGACTCTTTCTAAAAGAGACATTGTGAAAATATAAAGTAAATATTAAAAACAAACTATATAGAATAAAAAAAATCTTGTTTTGTTTCTAAGAGAGGCGATGGAAAGATCTTGAGCCTGCATGATGATGAATCTTCAACTTTGATTTATTTGTTTTGTTTATAGAACTTTGCTCCTGCATAGAAGGTGTAAAAGTTAGTAAGTGAAAATTACAAATATGACACATAAATAATTCATTTAATTTACCTTATATGATAGATTCTCAAAATGTCGCAAAGGAATTCATTTAAATTTGAAATAAATACCATTTGAACGATAAATACTAACGTTCAAATAGTCATTTAAAACTGTTCGAATGGTTAAATATAACATTCAAATGGTTCTGCACATATAAGTTATCGCGAGTAGAGCTTTTTGAGCACCGCCGTCCCCACCATTTGAAAACAAGAGAAAAAGTTTGAACGCCCATCAATCGTCGCCGTAATCACCACCTACGTAGAACACTCTTCCACCTAAAATAAATGTATGCTCTTTATAAGTTTTGTTTTTTAATGAAAGAGCCGAGAATCACCTGTCCACGAGTGACCCTGTCCTAATTTTATTAATAAACCCTCATTTATGGCGGAGGAAAAAGCTTGGATTTTGAAACCAGGTATAAAAAAAGCCTAGATTGTTGAAACTAGGGGTTACAGGCCATTACTTGGGGATACATTATAAAGTTTTGAAACCAGGTATCAAAAAAGCCTAGATTTTGCTGTCAAAAAACAACAAGCCAAAGAAAAAACAAACAAAAAACCCCACCTGCAAAAAAAACGTTAGCAAAACAAAAATAGACAATAAAATCTTACCAAGTCAACACAACGACCAAACTCTACATGATGGATGACTCTAACAACAACGCAAAGATGGTAAACCAAGTTTATCGAAGCGAATTAATCCTCGAAGGATCCTAGGCAGATCCCAAATCATATTTTATTCCGTGTTAAGACCAGCCACCTCGCTCAGAGCCAACCAGTCAGCAACTTTATTTCCTTCCCTATAAACGTGCCGAACTATGCAAACCATGGAGTCCATAAGGACAAGTACATCCTCCCAAAAATCCTCAAAGTACCATACTCCACATCTTCGCTTATTCCACCACAAGATCACCACTTGAGAATCTAGTTCAATTTCCACAAAGTTAATCCCTAGATTTTTACAGGCTTTAAGACCCTGCATCAGAGCTAATAACTCAGCTATATTATTTGAATTGAAGCCAATATGAGAATTAAAAGCATGAATCAAATGTCCTTGATCATTTCTAATAATACCACCCACCCCTAAAGAACCTGGGTTTCCTAGACTACTCCCATCTGTATTCAATTTAACCCACCATTGAGCAGGCTTTTGCGAAGCCACAAGCTTTAAATACTGCCTTGCGGGAACTTCAGGCGGAATTTGCAGGGCCTGTAAAATCTGCAATTCGTAATTAGAACATTTATTAACCTTTTTCATGTCTTGACTTATTGAACCCATCCAATTCTTAATGGTATACCAAACCTCTCTAATAGATTGAATGCCCCCCTCCATACGGGCGGTGCATCTTCTACACCAAAGATACCAAGAGATAATTGATGGAAGCAACCCCACAAAAATCTCCACTTGAGAGTAGTTTGACGCACGTCGAAACCAGGCCTTCACCGTCTCCATCCAAGTATGACCAAGAGGTAGACCAAAAATATTACCACAATAACGCCATATATTAGCTGCAAAATCTCATCCAAACAGAACATGATTTTGATCTTCATACTTACCTACTTCACAGCAATCACAACGAGAAACTATCGGGATCCCAATCCATCTAAGGCGATCATCAACGCTTAAAGCCATATTCCATGCTCTCCACATAAAAACCGAAACTTTAAGAGGCATCGACCTATGCCACATCCAAGGATGCCAATCCATACTTGAACCTCGTATTCAAATACAATCCCAAGCTGATTTAGTAGAAAAACTATCACTCTCGTGTTCAGTCTAGATCAACACATCTGACCCCTCTTTACAACTGGCCAAAGCCTCAATTATATTATTCATATTATCCTGTCCCACTAATGAAACCAACATCTCCACATCCCAAATATTATTCATCTTATACTCAACTTTAAGTAATGGATTCCCAACAATCTGGAAATCCTCAACTAATGGACCCCTATCCCTCCATTTATCATACCAAAATAAAATATTCTCCTCCCTCACTCTCCACTTAGAAATATTCAGCACATCAGGAATACTTTTAACTGTCATTTTCCAAAATCTCATTCCTTTTTCCATATCAATGAGAGACCAAGGCGAAGAGCCCACATATTTTCCTTTGAAAAAAATTTGCCCATAAGGAATTACCTTGAATTAAGTTCCATGCAAGCCGCATATGCAATGCTTTTTGCATATCCTCCAAGTTGCACAAACCCAGACCACCTTCTTTTATTGGCTTACAAATCTTGTCCCATGCCACCTACTTTTTTTTTTTGTTTTACCATTCACCTCACCCCAGAAAAATGTACTCATCATACGGTTTAACACTTTAATAATAGATTGGGGAACCTACAAAACAGAAAATAAATGTAAAGCTATACTAGAAAGCACATGCCGAAGAGGTATTAGACGGCCACTCGAGGAGAGGAGCTTCATTTTCCAGCCGCTGATTTTGTTCCAGACTTTGTTAACCATCTCCTCCAAATGCACATGCTTTAGACGCCCAAAAACAATCGGAACCCCTAGATATTTAAATGGAAAAGAGCCTTCCGAAAGTCCTGTCAATCTTTTTAGAGCTCTCTTGCGAGCAACAAGAATTTTTGTAGAAAAAAATATGGCAATTTTTTCTTTATTAATCATCTGGCCTGACCATGCTTCGTACTTTTCAAACACCAATAAAAGTTCCCTAACAGACTTCTTACTCCCATTAAAAAAAATCACAATGTTATCTGTGTACATAAGATGAGAAATCTGAGGAGTACCTCGAGATTGGGAGAACTGGCCAATCTTGTTTGCCGCCACGCTTTGTTTCAAAAGATGAGAAAGTACTTCCTGAAGAACAATAAAAAGATAAGGCGATAATGGATCCCCCTGACATAACCCACGACCACCTTGAAAAAAATCTTTCATCGTTCCATTAAGCATTACATGGTACCAAATATTCGAAATGCAAGCACGAATTAAGTCACAAAAAGAAGGAGAAAAGCCAAAACAATGAAGGACCTCCAATAAAAGATTCCAATCTACCCGATCATATGCTTTGACCATGTCAACTTTATCCATAATATTACCACCCCGGGAAACCTTATTCAGGGAATGAACCATTTCCTGAGTAATACTAATATTCTCAAATATGCTCCTCCCAGGGACAAAAACTCCTTGCTCAAGAGATATCAATTTGGGAAGAAGACCTGCTAGACGATTCACAATAAGTTTTGAACAAATTTTATAGAATACCGAACAAAGACTTGTCGGCCTAGATTTGTCAAAACTCGTAGGTACATCTGTCTTCAGAATAAGCACAATAAAAGAAGCCAAATAAAATATTGGAAAATTTTTACACAGAAAAAAAATTTGAAATAGCTTCCAAGACATCCATCCTAATCACCTCCCAACAACTCTTAAAAAAACCTGCTCCAAAACCATCTGGCCTACGCGAACTGTTTATAGGAAGAGAGAGCCTCCTTGACTTCCTCCAAGGAGGGGATGCAACAAAGGCGGGCACAATTCTCTTCTTCAATAGCTGACGAGATTAAATGTGATAAATCCGGAAGAGCTCTTGACTGATTAGTATTTTAAAGAAAATCTGCAAAATAAGCAACGACACCATTATGAATTTCTTCTGATGAATTGAACTCAATCCCTTATGGGGTTCTCATTCCTTGAATTCTTTTACATCTTTTATTAGCTAACCATACATGGAAGAATTTTGAATTACGATCGCCTTCCATCTTCCATTTTATTTTTGCCATTTGAGCTAATCTGATATCTTCCCTATGTCTCTAAGAAGACAACTCAGAAGAGGCCTCCATAAGCTCCCTATTAGCATCTAAATCCCATTCTATTTGCAAGCGCCCTTCAAGCCCCTTGAGCTGCTCTTCAAGAGAAGCAATATGAGCATTGGCCCTTCCAAACACCCGCTTATTCCATTCACGAAGAGCCAACTCAACCCTTTTAAGCTTACTAGCAAGTTTAACAAGCCCCATCCCAACCACTGGTACAGACCACACATTCTTTACAAAATCCAAAAACTCTGGATGCTCAATCCACATTTGCTGAAACCGAAATGGAGAAGGTGCATAGGAATAAGGATCCTTAAGGAACTCTATTTACATGGGACAATGATCCGAAGTCGTCCTCGGCAAATACGAACAAGTCACTATAGGAAAAGAAGACATTAAATTAGCATCAAGTAAGACACAGTCTAGTTTAGCCCAAGCTCTAGCTAATCCACACGCTATCCATTGCACCAAGAGAACTTACTGCCATGGGAATTTAAATAAATCAAACCACCCTCATGAATCCATCGGTTAAAATCATTCATAACAGCTATTGGCCTTGATCTACCACCTCCCCTTTCCAAATCCGAACAAATAATGTTAAAATCTCCAGCAAACAAACAAGGATCCCTACTCAAACTATTCAACCTCAACTTTTCCCATAAAATCCGCCTATCCATCATATTACACTTAGCATATATAAAGTTACCCAAAAACTGAAAATCCCCCTCCGCTATACGTAATGACAAAAACTGAGATGTCATTCGAATAACCTGCACATCCATATCATTCATCCACAAGACCCATATTTTCCCACCTCTTCATTTGATCTTACATTATCAAAATGAAGAGCTCGCATGTAATTTTGAGCTTTATCAAAATTTTGGAAAGGCTCCAACAAAGCTACCATCTTTGGTTTAAACTTATTGAGCACACTCTTTAAACGTCCCATAGAAGTTTCAATTCCCCTGATGTTCCACAATAATATAGAACCTGTCGTAAAGAAAATTTTATGGTTCGAGTGATCACCCTATTAGAACTCCTGATTTTCTCGAATTTCTTTTTGTGGTATTTCCTCTTCCTGGCTTCTTCCTCTGTTTCCGTATGATATTCCTTATCCTGCGGAAAAATGTTTGCATGAGAATCAAGTTACGGATCCGACATTGACCCTTCTTCCAAAAAAAAATCAACCTCTTTCATTTGATCCTCATCCCTCCGTTTTGTGTCCACCTCCAGATCGTTAATAGACACGTCCTCAACCTCTAACGTTTTCGTAGCCATCTCTACCTCCCGCAGCAGAGTAGATGTATCCAGGTATAGCCTTATTTTGCCTTGCCTCTGTGGACCCGTCCGTATTAGGAACCTCACCATGTTCTTTATCCACGTCCAACTCTCCAATCAACAAAGCTGATGCGGAAACCCCTATTACCAGATTTACCTGCGGGACTATATTTTCTACATCCTCTTTTCATGCAGTAACTGAAGGAAACGTTAAATCTTTTGGTTCATCAACCAATTGTGTTTGATCATCAACCACTGGTCTCTTCTATAACAGGTTCTTTCGACTCTTCAACCATGGGTTCTTGTTCTTCAACAACAATTTCTTGTTGCCGAACCCAAGTCTTATTCTCATACCTCTTTTTCCCAGCCCTACAAGTGCGCACGTTATGCCCCTGAATTTTAAATTTAGTATAGAACGTGGACAACGTTTCATACACAATATCTTGCTTACGACTAGACCCCAACCCCGGAGTCCCAATCCAAAAATGAGAAAGAGGCTCAATGGCAGCATCCATCTCCACACAGATACGAGCACCATTGGTGTGAGTCACACAACGCGTGGGATTATCACGCCTAATAAATCTATCTATCGGGGCTATCAAAATTTTAAGAAAAGATTCATAATAGAAGTTAGGAGGCAAACCTGGCAATACAATCCAGACCGGAACAATAGATGATTCTTCCTCCTCCTTAAAATCTTGTGTCCAGTGGAAAACACGATATGAGATTACGTCAATATCGCAAGCTTCCCTTGACAGTGCCTTCATGCAATCATCCTCCAAAGCCATTCGTATAAAAACTTTCCTGGGGGGCCTCACTGTAGAAACGACTGGAGTTCTTTCAAGACTCCATCGATTTCGAATGAAAATTCTGATGGCAACCAAAGAAGGCCGATTACGAAGAAACTTCAAAACTATAGAAAACCTAAGAGGTTCTGCCGAACGAAAGATTTCCTCCTTGGAGAACTGGAAGAAGAGCTCCCCATCTTTAGTTTTCAGTGCTCGGTGTGACACAGACAACTCGGGTAGTGGTTGGGGTACCACCGAAACTAGATCCACAAACCGTCGAGCTACATATTCAGCGGCTACCATGCAGCCTTACGTGAAACTGGAAACAGGCCCTGACAAAGAATGAAAACTCAAGAAGAGGTTTCAAGAAGTCCACATCGTTCTTGGAGAACATCTCTCCCTTTGATGACTATATTCCCTTTATAAGTTATTTTACCATTTATTTTTGTAGTTTTAACCTTTTTTTTGTTTTTCTCTATAAAAATTATATTTTTCCATCAATAGCACCGTAGAACACCACAAATTCACCATAGGATGTTTAGAAATGTAGAGTAGTATGTATTTTGTCGAAGAAACCCACAGAATCGAAGTATTTTTAAGTGTTTTCATGGCCACTGAGTTGACTTAGCCATGGGCGTGCTCGATCTGTTTTTCGTTCAAATGCGTTCAAACAAGTTTAACCTTTCTAATCGAACGCTTTTTTGGACGTTCGAATGGTTTGAACCAAACAAGTTGTTTTCAGTTTGACCACTTTTTTTCGTTCAAGCGTTATAATTTACATTCGACCACTATATATTCTGTTTGAACCAATTACTTTATATTAGATTATTAAATTATTCTCATCATTTTATTAAATTATTCTATCAATTAATTTATTAAATTACTATCAGTATATAATTTTGTGAATCTTTTCTCATATTAGATTTTATCACTAATGCTGAATATATATTTTAATTTTTAAATTTCAGATTCATAATAATTTCTTATACGGGCCGTAAACGTGGTAGATCAGGGGAACCTTCTGTCCAAACAGTTCAAGAGCGGTCTATTTTAGTTGAACAGTAGGTCAAACTGTCTGATTTTGTGACTCTTATATGGGAGGGTCGTTCCCTCCCATTAGTATTCAATGATCGTAGTTGGGCACCAATCTTAGATCAGCGAGAATAAGGATTGAAACTCATTTCCTACATTGACATTGTTGCTGAGTTCTATAAAGAGCTAGGTGGTGCCAGCCCAGACGATGGAGGGGCATATAGGATCTGTGTTCGAGGAGCTCCTGTTATATTTTCAGCGGATGGACTTGCTACATATCTCGGTATTCTTAGGCTGGTCGATGCCTATCCGAACCTGTAGCCTAGAGAGTCCGATCCTTCAGGTGATGCAGAGATGGCTCAGGATGAAGGGCCAGTTTACACAGATGAGGTTGATACACTTGCTGATCATGAGGTCAGAGACTTGATTGTTGGTTGAGATGCTCCAGTGTACGATGGGACGAAGAGCATTAGGCAAGCAGATTTATCTTCTTTCTTCAAGATTATGAATTTGATCATTGCCAACAATATTGACCCTTGGCAGCACAAGACCAAGGTTGGCATGGATCGAGCGAAATTTATGATATGGGTCGCTCGTGGCATTCTGATCGTCCTCGTGGGGTATATATTTGAGAGGATTCGATCAGAGGCTCGGTACAATATGACAGATATACTGCCGTTCGGGATCCTGATCACTCGATTTTTGCTACATTCTGAGATCATGCCAGAAGTTGCCGAGCGTGCATTGGAGCTGATGAGACCGATCAATAGCACCACCCTGTCACGGAGCACGGGATCGAGACTTGGTTTTCGTGGACTTGTTCTTGACAGGGCTGATATTCAGAGAGATGCACAACCGGGAGATACTGGAGTATCGACTAGTGAGGCATATTCACAGGTCGAGACATCACGCACATGTACTCGCGAGGAGATGACTGATATACTGCGTGCTAAGATCTGCATACACACATAAGTGATAATTGATGTAGTGCATACTGCCATATCTGAGTTGTGTACATAGATTACTGCTAGCGTCTCTGAGTTACGTACAAAGATTAATGCTAGCATCTCTGAGTTATGTACAGAGATTAATGCCAGTGATGCAACTCAAGTCACACTTAGTACTCTATTGACACAGGTAGAGAGACAATGAGCTACAGTCGAGGATGTATGCAGAGACCTTGCATCAAAGTAGTTTCTATTTTTTATTTATAGTTTTTTTTTGTTATAGTTATGGACAGTATATATGGTGTTTGATAATTTGCTTTAGTTATAAATTAAATATTTTTTCTTTTTTGGAGTAATTATTGATTTATATTATGTGGTGTATAATTGATAATATTTATTTAACATAAAAGAAATCATTAATTTTTTTAAAATTAATTACATAAAACTAATTTATGAATTCGTATATATGATATATATATTTTTTATATTTTGAGCTACGTACCGAGATTAATATTATACGTTTAAATGTATAAATGTGGTGTTTGAATATGTTTGAACTAAATATTTTCTATTTGAACGGTTTAGAAACCTTCCCGCTAGGTTTAGCTACCAAATATTTTCAGTTCGAACAAAAAAATTTATCATTTGAACGGGTTTGAACTTTCCCCGGCATAATAAATTACTTTCCTACCAAGATTTTATTGTTAAACGAAAAAAAATTTTTGAGACGATTTAATTCTTTATAGTTTTTTTTTTGTTATAGTTATGGACAGTATATATGGTGTTTTGATAATTTGCTTTAGTTATAAATTAAATATTTTTTCTTTTCTGGAGTAATTATTGATTTATATTATGTAGTGTATAGTTGATAATATTTATTTAACTAAAAATCTTATTTAACATAAAAGAAATCATTAATTTTTTTAAAATTAATTACAAAAAACTAATTTATGAATTCGTATATATGATATATATATTTTTTATATTTTGAGCTACGTACCGAGATTAATATTATACATTCAAATGTATAAATGTAGTGTTTGAATATGTTTGAACTAAATATTTGCTATTTGAACGGTTTAGAAACCTTCCCGCTAGGTTTAGCTACCAAATATTTTCCGTTCGAACAAAAAATTTTATCATTTGAACGGGTTTGAACTTTCCCCGACATAATAAATTACTTTTCTACCAAGATTTTATTGTTAAACGAAAAAATTTTTTTGAGGCGATTTAATTCGTCACAGAAAATACTATTAGAATAGATATTTATACGGTTGAACGGTTTTGTATAGTCATCAATTTTTTGGGACAAAATTTAAATTTTGTCTCAAAAATAACTTTTAAAGATGAAATTTATTCGTCTCTAAATAATTTCATCCTTCGTCTCTAAATAGTTTCGTCTCTAAAAATCAAATTTGTTTTAGTGTATCGGTCGTGCCAGCTTCTGATCATCTAACATCTGTATAATTTGTACATGCACGATATATATAATTAATTATGAATTTCATCTAAAACAAAACTATAAACTTCAAAACAAACCATTATTTTCATTATTTTTTACGAAGAAGAAATCACGTGATACCCCGGTTATAAATTAAAGTGATCTCACCCCTACATGCAGGAGTTAAGGAAAGTACGTACTCGGTCGATCGCGTTTCACTGAATATTACTATACTCCGTACGTACTTAAATACTTATTTTAGTTGAGATATTTTATTCTAAAAAATTGTTCGTGACGAAATTAACATTGTTGGGAAAACTATTTCTTATAAAATAAGCATTTTTACTGTAGCGTATGGCTTTGGAAATGATATATTCCAAGTTGGCAATTCTTTAGATCAACATGAAGCTAAAGTACCATGAATTAAGTAGGTTATAATATATATTATGCTCAATCTGCCTTACTAAATTAGCAGATCGTCTTGTTCAAAATTAGAAATAGGTTGATCACTAAATTTGTACCGTTGGGTGCATTGTTCCAAATTAAGTGGCCACATGTACTTACGTAGATACAACGCTCGATCAACTACTCAAGCCAAAGTGGTTACATTATGATTCTAGTATCCTCTCTTTTCTCTCTAAAAAGAGGTGGAGTGGCGAGTAAGTGAGTGGAACGTGGGAGGCGGTTATAACGATAGGAAAGGAACTTTGGAGGTGGTCCCCGCTATGAGAGGAAGGTTGCTCTGGCTGACAATTGCCATTAGGTGTCAGAGGAGGACGAAAACCACGACGGAAGGAGCAAAAATCAACCAAGTGACGCCATTTCAGTGGAAACTCTAGTGCTTGTTACGGAGGAATGGAGGATTTAGAGGAAAAATAGAAAGAGTTGAGGCTACTTGATGAGGAAAGTAAGGGGATTGAGATTGATGATGATGTACCGGAGGAACTGAGGAGGAAGGAACAAAGGTCTCTAATGGAGAAACTCTGTTCGACAAGGCTGATCAACAAGGAAATGCTGGAAACCACGTTAGGAAAAATTTGGAGAACCAATAAGGAGGCTTTGTTTACTGAAGTAAGTCCAAATGTTTTCGCTATTGTGTTTGATAATATTATTGACAAACAAAGAGTATGGTCGGGAAGACTATGGCTATTTGACAACCAGCTACTGGTCCCAAAAGAGTTTGATGCAAACACTCCTCTCAAGCAAGTTGAGTTTCACTCAGAGAGCTTTAGGGTGAGATTTCACAATTTAACACTATCATGCATGACAGAAAAGAGAGGGAAACAAATAGGGGATACGGTGGGAAGGGTGGAGAAGGTAGATGTGCAGGAAGACGAAAGTGGTTGGGGGAAGTTCTTAAGAGTTCAAATCCACATGGATATAACTCAACCTCTGGCAAGAGGAAGAACACTCATAGTTAAGGGAAACAATTTCTGGGTTCCCTTTAGCTATGAGAAGATGCCAAGAATATGCTTCTCGTGTGGATGCATCTACCATGGGAATTCTGGATGCAATGGGGAGGGGAACTCGAGAGGAGTAGGAAACCAATATGGCCAATGGATGAGGGCAACACAACCTCAAAGAAACAGGCAGCTTAACAATGGTTAAAGGAGAAATGAAGAAGGAAGTAGATGGAGAAGTGAAAAGGAAAACTTAACTCATGATGGAGTAAAGGGGAGGGAAACAGTAGAAGAGAGCATGAGGGAAAGAGAAAGTAATGAGGAAGGGACAAGAGTGAGTGAAAAAAGCCAAGAGAGTGAAATTGGGGTGAGTAAAAAATCAGAGGGAGGGGAGTTAGTGGGGGACAACTTCTTATTGGCAGGCTGGACTAAACAAGTTAATCTCATTGATAGGGGAGACAAAACTTTACAGGAAGTTGAAGTGCAATTCGAGTCTATGGTGGGGGAGGAAAATCCTGAGAAAGAAGTAGAGGAAGAAGGCACCTTGGTGGGGGATAGGGAGGTAGTCAAGAGGAGGGTATGGAAGAGGAGGGCTCGAGCTAAACACAGATAAGAAGGGGTAGATTCAATAAAGAAAGCACAAAAGAAAGGAGCTGAGGCTATGGTGGAGGGAATGGGTGGAGGCAAGTTAGGCAAGAGAAGGAAAGGGTATGTGTTGGTTGATAAACCTACTGAAGTGGCAGAGGTTGTGATACAGCTCCACCAATTATCATGAAACTCTTGAGCTAGAACTGTCGAGGGTTGGGGAACCCTTAAACAGTTCAAGATCTCTGCTCTATGGCAGAGAAGTCAAAACCCAGTATAGTTTTTATCATGGAAACTAAACTTAATAATAAGAAATGTGATAGAATAAGGAGAAGACTTAGGTGTGATGGATGTTTTGGAGTGGATGCAGTTGGAAAAGGGGGGGTGGGGGATTGGCTCTGTTTTGGAATGATGAAGTGCAACTGGAAATTGTAAACTATTCCCAAAGGCATATCAATGCATGGATTGGAGGAAAAAGGGAAATTAAATGGTTGTTAACTTGTTTCTAAGGCCCACCTGAAACTGTGAAGAGAAAAGAGGCATGGTGTTTACTTAAAACTATGAAACCCAGTGGCAATGAGGGCTGGTGTATAGTAGGAGACTTCAATGAAATTATCACTAATAATGAGAAGTGGGGAGGAAAGGCTAGACCTGAAAACCAAATGGAAATGTTTAGAGAATTAATGAGAGATGGAAACTTGTTTGATCTGGGATGGAGGGGTGACAAGTAAACTTGGAGCAATTCCCATACAGATGCAACTTTTACTAAAGAAAGGCTAGATAGAGCTGTGCCGAACCCTCAATGGATGAACACTTATACTGAGACATGGGTGGAAGTGATGGTGGCTAGAACTTCGGATCATAAGCCACTGTTAGTCCATATTAATGTGCAGGATCCTTCTATAAGGATGCAGGTAAGGTGAAGGAAAATGGATTTCAAATATGAGGCTAGTTGGGCCTTAGAAGAAGAGTGTAAAGTGATTTTAAAAAAGGCATGGACAGGCTTTTCAAAGGTTACTGGGTTTCTGGATAATAGCAGAAAAGCTTTCCAGAGATGGAATAAAAATAGGAAGCAAAGGCACCGGCAGGAAGCAGAGGAAAAAACCAAGATCTTACAGAATTTACAAGCTATGGAAAATGGGAATAATGTTGAGGAAATCAGAAAGGTCACTAAAGAGCTGCATCTAACACTAGAGAATGAGGATCTTTGGTGGAAGCAACGTGCAAAGAGGAACTGGTACAAGCATGGAGATAGAAATACTAAGTATTTCCATGCTTGTGCCAACCAAAGAAGGAAAAAGAATTTTATAAATGAAGTGGAAGATGAAAACAACAGAAATTTTACAGGATTCAAGAAGGTGGAAGAAACCTTTAGAAGGTTTTTTGGCAGGCTGTTTCATTCTACTAACCCAAGTCAGGAGGAGATTGATAGGTGTTTGGTGGGAATGAGTGAGAGGGTAAGTACAGAAATGAATGAAAGGTTGTCAAGAAGGTTCACATCAGTAGAAGTGAAGGAAGCTGTGAAACAAATGGCCCCATTAAAAGCCCTTGGTCCAGATGGTTTTGAACCATGTTTCTACCAAAATCATTGGGGTGTAGTCTCTGAAGAAGTTTGTAGAGCTGCACTTGATATTCTAAATGGTAACCCTATTGATCATTGCCTCAATTATACCTATTTAGCTTTGGTCCCTAAAACTGTGAACCCCAAAAATGTTACTGAGTTCAGACCTATAAGTCTGTGTAATGTAATGTATAAAATAGTTTCCAAAGCTATCTCCAATAGATTCAAACATGTCTTATCTGAGGTTATTTCTCCATCTCAAAGTGCTTTCCTACCTGGTAGACTTATTAATGATAATGTCATGGTAGCTTACGAGTTATTGCATTCGATGAAGAGTAGAAAGAAAGGTAAAGTAGGAAGTATGGCTATGAAGTTAGACATGTCTAAAGCCTTTGATAGTGTGGAGTGGGATTTTTTGGAGGCTGTTTTGACTAAACTTGGATTCTATAAACAATGGACAGATTTGGTGATGAAATGTGTTAAATCTGTTTCATACTTAGTTTTGATCAATGGGGTACCTGGCCATAAATTTCTGCCCTCGAGGGTTTTAAAACAAGGTGACCCTTTGTCACCTTACCTGTTCATTGTCTGTGGTGAGGGACTGAGTAGTTTACTTAGTTTTTATGAGAAGAGTAAGCCCATAAGAGGGGTGCAAGTGGCTCGATGAGGAACTAGTATCAATCATCTGCTGTTTGCAGATGGTTGTATCTTATTTGGAAGAGCTAATATTGAGGAATGAAGGAAAATCCAAGAAATTCTACTGGTTTATGAAAATGCCTCTGGACAGTTCCTTAATAAAGGAAAAACTTCTGTTTTTTTCAGTAATAATACTCAGTTGACAGACAAGTATGCCATTAAGAAAGCTGTAAATTCTTTTGTATGTGGCAATTATGAGAAATACCTTGGACTTCCTGCCATGGTAGGGAGATCAAGGTTCAACACTTTCAGAAACCTTAAGGAGAAGATTTGATAGAAAATCTTTAGTTGGAAAAATACTTTCCTGTCTCAAGCCTGAAAAGAAGTGCTTATTAAGGCTGTTCTACAATCTATTCCAACTTTCATTGTGGGAGTTTTTAAACTCCCTATTAAATTGTGCAAGGAAATCAATGTTATGCTTTTTAAATTCTGGTGGGGAAGTCAGCAGGAAGGGAGAAGGATGGTATGGAGGAAATTGGAAAACCTGAGTATACAGAAAGGTAGAGGGGGAATGGGATTTAGGGACTTGGAGAGCTTTAATGTTGCCTCCTTGCTAAACAAGAGTGGAGGATACTCAAATATCCACTATCCTTGGCCACGGTTTTACTCAAAGAAAAATACTCCAGATATGGAAATGTTTTGGATGCTAAGCTGGGTGCTCACCCCTCTCTGGTATGGAGGAGCATATGGTCTGCAAGGGACCTCTTGAGAGAAGGGCTTAGGTGGAAAGTGGGGGATGGGAATGAGATTAATATATGGGGTTCTAAATGGCTGCCTAGACCCACCTCCTTTGCTGTATAGTCACCAGTGTCTCTACTACAGAAGGATGCCAAAGTGGAAGAATTGATTGGCAGTCAGAAGGGAGAGTGGGATGAAACAAAAATAAGAACCATATTCTCGGAGGAAGAAGCTGAACAGATCCTTTGTATGCCTTTGAGCAGAGGTAGAGCAAAGGACAAGATCTTTTGGGGGCCAGCTAAGAAAGGCATGTTTACAGTCAGAAGTGCATATTTTGTGCACTTGGAATTAAAAGAAAGAAGCAAAGGAGAGAGTTCAACAGAAAAGAAAGAAGGTGACATATGGAAGAACATTTGGGATCTTGAGGTACTAGGTGTGACAAAGCTTTTCTTATGGAAAGCTGCAAATAGTTTATTGCCAACAAAAGTAAACCTATACAAAAGAAAGATAACAATGGACAAAAGATGCCCTATGTGTGATGCGGAAGAAGAGTCTCTTATACCTGTTCTGTGGGAGTGCCCTGTAGCAAATGATTTATGGGGTAATGATGCAAGCTTTGTCAAGAAACGGACTAGATTAGAGGTGGATTTCCTGGAACTTTGGGAGCAACTTAGATGCAGACTCAACAAGAACCAGTTAGAAGGGGTGATAGTGATGCTAAGGAAGGTCTGGCTCAGGAGAAATGAATAGATCTTTGAAAAGAGATTGGATTGTCCCAGAAATTCATTCATTGCCACGAGAGCAGCCTTGCAAGAGTTTCAGGAAGTATAGGCTCAAGCTCATCAAAGCAGGCAATATGAGGCACAACAGAATATTTCAATGTAGTCACTGGAGACTTGGGAGGAACCAGGAAGTGGATTTGTTAAGGTTAATTGGGATGCCTCCTTAGATGTAAAAAGAAAGAAAATGGGGATTGATATCATTATAAGAGATGAGGAAGGAGAGGCTTTGGTGGCTGTTGCAACTGTTAATTTCGTCAAGAATAATGTGGTAAATGCAGCTGTTGCAGAAAGTCTTGCATTGAGGAAAGCAATTGAATTGTGCTCAGAACTCAATATTCAAAAAGCTATCTTTGAGGGCGATGCAAAGGTAGTGGTTGAGGCTATACAGAGTGAGGAAGAAGCTGTTCTTGATTTTAGTTCTATCATTGATGATGTAAAGTTTCATTTCAAGAATAAGACAGATTGGTTTATTCAATTTGTTTGGAGTAAAAAGAACACAGTAGCTCATACTTTAGAAAAAAAAGCTTTAGAGATAGGAGAAGAACTAGTTTGGATAGAAGAGATCCCGGACTTCATTGTGGGATGCCTTCTTGATGATACAAGTTGTAATACATATTTTCAATGAAAAGTTTCAGAGGTTATTTAAAAAAAAAAAAAAACTACTCAAGCCCACCTGCCCACTCGCTACAAGGTGACAACCTGAGGCGCGCATATATATAATATGCATGGGGGCATGACTCAAATGTGGCCAACGCAAAACATCAGAATCCAAATCTCGATAAAAATCCAAATCTTTGATAAGAAATCTGGACTTCTCTTTTAAAAGATTTCGTTTTTGTATCCAAAAAGATGGATCGATGCATTCCCAACAATCACATATATTATAATCTCTCAAACCCAAACAAATGGAATGCAATTTGCAGTGAACGAGATTTGGAACAAGAATATATATATAGAACTTGTCACTTTTTTGGCTAATGGGTCTATGTGGTGTAGAATGAATGTATATATGTAATGCCCGTGTATGTCAAATCCGCGTGCCAAAAGGGGTTATGCCCAAGATTCTGGCATGACCAAGAGATCGAAGATATGCCATGCGGGTATTACCCTATCGCAACATTCTTATCCAAATTATGAGTAAAAAAATATGTCAATATCTTGTGGGGATTCTATACTTGATAAAGAAATTTAATCAAACTCAGACAGAGGGTACGTTTTGTCTTGGTGGGACTGAATTTGAGTCATGGATTCTTTGATCATATCAAATCAGCATGACTTCTCTTAAGAGTTTAAATTGATAAAAAAAAATTAATTATTTATATTATCTCTTAACACTTAATTAAATACAAGCAATTACACATTCAATTCTAAAGGCATATAATCCGCTGTATTAGGCAAAAAATATCACTTTTCTGAACCAATGCTAGGTTTCATGTAGCTTGAGATAAAAAACACCATGCACTTTAATCTTTGAAACAAGCTTTTGACCCAACTTATCAAATCTATAGTTCAGACACAACCTGCAATCTCTTTAATTAGTAATTATGGCTAGGTCTGTGCATAAAAGGTGCTAGATCCGATCTGTCTGAAAATCCGACATGGGCCCACCCAACCAAAGTCGGGTTCATCGAGTCAAGTCTAATATCGGGTCTGTTATACCCTATTATCGGTCGAAACCGATCACCAAGAAAAACAATTTGACTTGAGAGTGCCTTCTCCTCAAACCCTAGCCACCTCTACATTTCGTCGCCTCCGTTCATTGTCTCCACTCGTCATCGTAGTTCTTCATTTCCATTTGTCATCACCGTCATACTCTATCTGTATCTCTCTTCATTTTCTCTTCTCCTCAAACCCTAGCCACCGTTCATCATCGCCGTTCGTCCATTCTGTTTGTTGTCACCGTCGTTTGGCTTGGATCCTCAAGCTCTCGGTTTGCCCATCTTTAATTTTAATTTTGAATTTCGATTTCGAGTTTTTTTCATCTTTGACTTTAATGGGTTTGGCCTCACTTCTGTAGGTTCTTTGTTGTGCCTAAAGTTGTTTCTCCCAAGGTACTCGAGGCTCGTTTTCTTCTCTTAAGAGACGGAACTCCTGAAAACCACCGATTCTAACTTACGCAAACTCTCACGAGGAATTGGTAAGAGCAATATTTGAAATTTCATTTAATATTTTCTTTTTGTACAAATAAAAATTCTCATTTTCTTCAAATGTTTGAGTTTGGTATTTGATGATGAATTGGTCAATTGAGTTATGTTTGTTCCGTTTAACTATGAATAGTATTTTGTGGTGCCGATATTTGGCCATTTTGATGAGATCAGCCATTATCTGGAGAATGGAGATTTGACTTTTTCGTGATAGTTATGTTTGAATAAGAGTAGCATACCTATTAAAAAAAGAAAAGAAAAAGAGTAGCATACACTTGGGTTTTTAGATATTAGTGCATTTAAGTGCTGCGTGTTTAGGTTTATACGAGGCACAATTCGATTCCAAATACAACACCATTCTATTTTGCCATGATACACTAATGATGATGACAAATTTGATAACGAATAATTACTAACTTTGGTATTGTTGCTCTATAATCAACGTGCATGCCAAAAGACTACAGAGTTCTTTCCTACCTTAATCCTAGAAATTTCAAGTAGGTTTCTATATGCTACCTTAAGTATGGAATAGAAGGGGTGGGTTTTTTGTGGTTGCACCAGAGTAAAGAGGGCTTTTGGTTTTAATGGAAATAATAGGAGAACAACCTTCCACCTAAAAGGCACTATATGTTGAAGTGTTGATATTATATCTGAAGTAAGGTGCCAGAGCAACAAGATTTTCATACAATGATTAGGCAATTGTATCTAATAATCCTATTCTCCTTCATTTCTGAGATAGATTTGTTGCCCTACTCCTTTAGTTTTAATTCAAACTTCTGGTCTCTGACTGTTATGTATTTATATAACACCCCGTATTTTAGTGCATTTTTACTGAAAGATTATTTCTATTTATTTAAAAATTTATTCTCTTGTTTTAAAATTATCGGATATTTTAAATGATTTATTTTATGATCTTTAAATTGGGAAAATTAAATTTGATATGTTTTCTTAACATTATTTATTGTTGTATGTTTAAATTGCTCTTCTTTTTAAATTAATTGATTGTTGGATTTAATTATTTTATTTTCATTGTATCATTACGTTTAAATTATTTTATTTAATTTGCTGTTTTGAAATCATTTTTCGTTGGATCATTTTCTGTTACCTAAGAGGTGAGGATTGAACTTCATTTCTTTTCCCCACTTTTCTTTTTTCTCTTTTTCTTTCCTTTTTCTTTCTTTCTTCTGCTGTTTTCCTTCCTCGCGCGACGCACTCCCCTCCCTCTCTCCCATGCGCTTCTCTCTCTCCACCCAGCCACCGCCGTCGCACTGCCATGCGCGACACCGCCCCTCCTGTTCGCTCCCCCACTGGCCGGCGACCACCTCCCTCCGTTTCCAGCTCCTCCAACCACCGCCGTCGCGCCACCACCGGCCACCATTTCTTCACCACTTCATCCTCAACCTCCTAGTAACCCAATGGACCCAACCTCAGCTCTGATCCATCACCGGTGAAGCCTATCTATCTCCATTTCTGATTTGGACATCATTGTCCTAAAACCACCATTTGCGCCGCCACCCACGACAAACCACCACCACCACTAGCTTCACCAACCTCTCTAAGCCCTACCCTATCAATTTCGGATCTTGGTTTGTCTCTGTTCAAAAATGGGTATTTGAGACCCACGGTCACAGTGCATTTTGCACTGTTCTGCAGCTGTGTTGCCACCTCTTGCAGCTTCGTGATCCTTCAGAAATTATTATATAGCACTGTAAGTATTTTTTCAAAGAACTATCGTGATTTAAATATATTTTTGCACTAACTCATATTATTGTGATCTGGTTGGACATGCCGGACTGAGTCCGAGGAGTTTGGGGGTCGGATGGATTGTGGACGGAGTTGTGTGTTGGTTGGTATTGTGAAATGTTGGTTGTTGGTATGGTGTTGTTCATGTACATGGCATATTGCACGCATGATCATGTTTGTAAAGGAAACTGAGTTTTCGTATACATGCATTCATGTTCATGTGTTTCATGAAAACTGGATTTTCATGTGTTAAAAGATTTTGGGTGCGTGTGTATCACGACCCGAAGCCGAGATGGGGCATTATCTCAATGGAATTCCTCTGGTCACTTGGGAGCGGAATATACTGAGTGACGTCCCCTGGGTTGTCGCCGAGCGACAACGGGATCGAATGAGATGGTCTCGTGGCGACTCCGTGGCCCCTCTGCTGGCGGGGACTAGAGGATGCTTGGTCACGAACGCGCTGGGCGCGGAACTGTGCATCGCTCGTTGTGTAGTGGGTGCTTGGCCACGAACGCGTTTGGCTCGGAACTGAGCATCGCTACGAAGCCAGGACGTGCGGGTGATCCCTAGGGGAGATTATGGTGCATTGGTTAATGGATTAATGAGCTGTTTTCTGAGAAAATAGCTTGTGTTGAATAAAAGGATTTTATGTGATTCATTTTCTGGGAAAATGATGGTTTACTGATTTGGGTCATTTTCTGGGAAAATGACAGACTATTATTTTTGGGCCAAAATGGGATTTTAGCTTGTGTTGGAAAATATCTATTTTCAGGGAAAATGATATTTTGGATTTGATGCATATTTCATCATATGCATGCATGTTGGTTGCATCAATATGTTTTTATCTCGTGGTTGTTTGGTTTATACTTACCTGCGGTACCGTTCTATAGTAACGCAGATTTTGATGCAGAGGAGGAAGAGGGTGAGCCTGAGGATTCGGCTCAGCCCGAGGAGTGATGGTGATCACTTGTTTATGGTTTGAGACTTGTATACATTTTATTTGGGATGACTGTATAACTTTTTAAAGATGCTTTGTTTTGAATATTTGTATTAAAATTCTGGTACTTAGTTAACTTGTTAAATTTATCCGCTGCGTTATTTATTGTACACTATTGCATGTATACACACTTGGCACTATTGTTGGGATGTGTGACCGTGTTGTCATCATTCTGACGTCACGATTCCCGTGTTTTTTTTATACGTTGGAGTTGGGGCGTCACAATTTATGGTACAACTCATATTCTTAAGATTTGTGTATGCACTAAGCTAATTAATGCTAATGGTTTTTGTTGCACACATATTCACTGTTTTTCTTATTTTGTTCAATTTTGATAATTAACTTTCAACTTGCCAATATCTGCAGGCACTTTTACATTCTGTTCCATATGGAAAAATGATACTTTACACCTTAACTAGCAGCTACGTACCAAGCGGGTCTTGGCCGGTGAATAGCTGTGAATTGAGTATGATCTGACTGATCCAACGGAAATAATATGGACAATAAGTAAAAGTCTCTTTTAAAATAAAAAAGAGGTAGGTTTTGTAGTTAATATTTTTGTGATAGTCAAGGTCGGAATAGCTTAGAAAAGTAAACATGCAGCATACAAAACCTAATAAATTAAACCAAATTAAATTTTAGTCAGCTAATATTGATGCAAGGATCGATATTGCCTGTATTCTAGGAAGTTAACACCTGTTATAAAACTGAAAACAAAGCTAACTGTCAAAGTTTTTGGTCAAGGAACATGCGAAAGGACAATACGTACTATTAAAACAGTATTTTTATGTGCTTCAGAAGTTGAGTGCATATTGTGTTTTGATATATTATTTCCATTAGTTTGACATAAACTTGTGTTTTGAAAATCACATGAAATTGACACCTCGTAAATCTAAGTCTAAGAAAGTAGCGAAAGTCTTTCCAGTCGGACATGGGGTGTAGCACCAGCAGCTGAAACAACGAGCATCTTCTTCTTACTTTACCGACAGGAGAAAAATAAAAGAGAAAATAAAAAGAAATTTATTGGGAGAGAGAGAGAGAGAGAGGGGAAAAATACGAGAACCCATTTTAGCGCTTTCTTGCTGCAAGGAGAAAAGTCCACCGCCACCCCAATTCTCCGATCACACTCCATCTTCGATCTCGACCAGTGCTTGTCCGTAAGACATAACCCGCAACTTCTACATTTGGATAGTGAGAATATCTGAGAAGTGTTGAGAATGTTTATGAATAGTAGTGAAAAAGTAATAATAGAATAATAAATAGTAGGTAAAAAGTAATGAATAGTAAAAAAGTAGGTGAAAAGTAATAATAAAGTAAATAATAGTAGTGAGAGTACTTGAAGTATTCTTGGTACCCAAACGTAGCCAGGCCAAGAAAGAAGCAATGGTAAATAGGGTTTGAGTGTGAGAAATTCAGAATTGAAGTCTGAAGATAAGATGATATTTATATTCTGACGGGTTGAGAGCAACATAAAAAACCCGTTAATAGTCGAGTCTCCAACCCGATAACATAACAACCTGCTAAAAGTCGGGTCGGGTCACCTTAAGCGTGTCATTCGGTTTTACGGGTCATCTGCACGACCCTAAGTTTGAACATGATTTGGAAGTAGTTTTTTTTTTTAGTTTCTTTTGCTGCTTGCCAAATGAAACTGAGAAAAAGGAAGAAGAATTGGTACAAAATCAATGATTTGAGTCAAGATGTATATGATGATCAAAAGAAGATATAATAATATGTAAGGGTGTAACTGGTCCGGTTCGGTCCGGTCCGATTTTGAACAAAATCTAGCACCGAACTGGTATGTACCGGTTTTATATTTTTCAAAACCGATTACGCCCCGGTTACCCACCTAAACCTGTAACTTCAATTTTACCAGTTTTTGGTCCGGTCCGGTCCGGTTTTTCGGTTTTGTTAAAATGTAAAAAAAATATAATAAAATGTTACTTCTTATGATAAAATGTTATTAATAATTTAATATATATATTATGTTTAAAGCATATGATCAATTAAATTTTTATCTTTAAGATTAAACTTTTATTTTATAAATTATATTAACATTATCTTATATATAATTATATTAATAACATATGATCAAAGAAATTACAAATGTTCATATTTAAGATTACATTTTCTGTTATAATTTATCAATTATAATATGAAATTATTTCATATAAGATATATAATTATATATAAAAATTTAATATATAATTATATATTATATATAAAACTTATATATATATATATAAATATTTTGTATAATATATAAATTTAATTTTTATATATATATTTTTTCCAACCGGTCCGGTCTCGGAGACTACGGAATCGAAACCGGACCAGATCTAGCCGGTTTTCATAATATAGGAATCGGTCCAGGATCGGACCGGTTCAAAACCGGTCCGGACCGGTTTTTCAGTTTAAATTTACACCCCTAATAATATGGGCCTTATTTAACTGTGCGAAAAACGGCCACAAAGACAATGTACGACGAACCTCAGGTTATTGAAATGAGGTTTTCACTATATGCATGCTTGCTAAAATGAAAGAAAAAAAAAAAAGAGAGATCATGAATGCAGTGTTCAATGGCCTCAGTACAAGAAGTACTCACTGCAACAAACTTACTCTTTAGGGATGAAAATTTTTGTCCTAGAAAATTTCCATTTCGTCCCTAAAGGTGTATTGGGACAAAATTTTTTCGTTGATAGTTCGTCCCAAAAGACCTATTACTAGAGGTCTTTTGGGATGAAATTTGTCATTTCCGTTCGAAAGTGTTCGAACGATATGGCATTTCTTTCAATGGAAGATATGGCATAAGTATTTAGATTGTTCCAATGTTGCTTCAAGCACAACATAAAAGGGCTAGTACAACTATAATTGTACCATGATTCATATATATAGTAGATTATACAGTTAAAACTAATAGTAAATTTATTGAATTCTCTACATGTCTACCCAAGACAAATGCATCCAAACATCATAATGGCCATTTTTCCTAAGAAGGCAATAGACTTTGTTTACAAGTCTAAAAAGGTAAGACACTTACTAGCATCTTGTAGCTTATACTCGTGGCCTCCAATCAAATGCAAAAGATACATTTCATGCAAATCAGTTGTTACATAGTGTTTAAGTCATGCAAATTAAAGAGATATATTCTTAGGATGAAAATCAACTGTTCGAGACAAGGCTCAGAAGAAAAATCAGTCTTTTCTATTCAGTGTTTTTCTACCTTCTATCGACTATTCACAGTCTATATATAGACAAATATTACAGTGTATTATTCTAACAGATTTCCACAAGTCTAGGACTAGATGACACCTGTCCTTTACATTTAATTCTAGAAGAATCACTATGCCTCCTATCCTTTCGAGTTCTCTGCTATGAGAGTTTTCTGCTGTGCTTCTCTGCTGTGGGAGTTATTCTCCTCTGCTTTGACAGATTGTATATTAGCCTTCTCTTCTTCCTTAACAGCCCCCCCAATGCAAGCAGCACTTGTGAAACAGTGAGGCTTGATCGAACCAATAAAAACCGAGTTGTTGACAATGATTTTGTAAGTATATCAGCCAAGTGATCTTTGCTGGAAACAAACGAAACAATGAGTGTTTTGGCTGCTACTCTATCCCGAACAAAGTAGTAATCTAATTCTACATGTTTTGTACGAGCATGTAGAACTGGATTTACTGATAAGTATGTTGCACCCAAGTTGTCACATCGAAGTGTTGGAGGAGTTTGCAAAAAAATGCCAAGTTCCATTAACAGATTTTGAATCCATAAAAGTTCACAAGTGGCACTGGCCACAGCTTTATATTCTGCTTCAGTAGACGATCGTGCAATAATAGGTTGCTTTTTGGAGCCCCAAGAAACAAGATGAGACAAAAAAAAAAAAATACACAAAATCTACCTGTGGATTTTCTATCATCAGGACACGGCCCAATCAGCATCAGAAAAGGTAGAAAGTGTGAGTTTGGAAGATGGGCTGAAGTGTAGACCAAAGGTAGGAATGTGTCTAAGATATCTGAGAATTCTTTTGACAACTTGCCAGTGAGGAATTTTTGGACTATGCATATACTGACATACTTTGTTGACAGCAAACGAAATGTCAGGACGAGTGAAAGATAAATATTGCAAGCTACCAACAATGCTACGATACAAGTGAAGATCCTCAAAGGAAGTTCCTTCAAAAATTGAAAGCTTAAGAGATGAAGACATAGGTGTAGAAATTGGCTTTGCATTGTTCATGTTTGCTCGTTTAAGCAGATCCAACACATATTTAGATTGATTGAGGTACAAACCTTGATTATTTCTAGTGATTTCAATCCCTAAGAAATAATGAAGTTGTCCTAAATTTTTGACAGGAAATGACATGCCAAGGTCAGAAATAAACTCAGAAATTAATTGAAAACTGGAACCAGTTACAATAATGTCATCTGCATATATCAAAACAAAAATAATATGAGATGCATTACGGTAAATAAATAGGGAAGTATCTGATTTGGAGTCTTGGAAACCCAATGAGAATAATTTGGTACAGAGTTTGGAAAACCAAGCCCTAGGGGCCTGTTTTAGACCATAAATGGCCTTTTTCAATTTACATATATGAGAAGGAAAGTCAGGATGTACAAAACCTTGGGGTTGTCGCATATAAACTGCTTCCTCCAGGTCACCATGTAAGAAGGCATTCTGTATGTCTAACTGTTGCAGTGACCACTTGAACGACATAGCTAGGGAGAGTAAAATCCGAATGGTAGTGGCTTGACTATAAGAGAGAAAGTCTCATTGTAGTTAACCCTAGCTTGTTGATGGAATCCTTTAGCAACTAGACGTGCCTTACGTCTTTCCAATGTGCCATCAGCATTTCTTTCTATTTTAAAAATCCATTTAGGTCCTAAAATATTGAAGGCAGGTGATGGGGAAACCAAGTCCCATGTGTGATTGTGTAGAAGTGCATGAAACTCAGATTGCATGGCTTCACACCATTCAGAGAACGTAGATGCTTCTGTGAAATTAGTGGGTTCCTCAGGAATAGATGTGAGAGTAGAAACTGTGAGTGATAGTGAGTGTCTTTGTAAGGGCCATGGCATAGTGCCATCAGTGCGAACAAGAGGTCTAAGATTGTTTACCTTCGCACGAGTTACCATGGGATGAATGTTTTGATGTGAAGGCACTGCTGCAGCAATTGAGGGAGAAGACGGTGTTGAGAGTGAATGAGTCTCGGGACGAAGAGCTTGTAGGGATTGTGAGATGATTGGATTTGGGTAAATTTGTGTTTCGCGAAGAGTAATGGGCGAGTGGGTAAGAGGCCAAAGTGCATGTGTAGGAGATGTAGGCCTAGAATTAGGAAAGTTGTGTTGAGATAGAGATGAAGGGTTTGTTGGAATTGACGGGATGTTGGAGTGGGTTGGAGTAGGTTGGTTATTGTGAGGAGCAAGCCCAGTTGTAATAAAAGATGGTAACATTGTAGGTGGACATGCAGGTGGACTTTGTGAGACCGGGTTGGGCTTAGAGTGAAAAGGGAAATGAGATTCATTAAAAATTACATCTCTAGATGTGTAAATCCGGCCCGATGGAAGATGAAGGCATTTATAACCTTTGTGATCTGGGCTATAGCCCATGAACACACAAAGAGTGGATCTCAGATCCATTTTATGTTTATTATAAGGCCTTAAATTTGGCCAACAAGCACCACCAAATGTGCGAAGAAAATTATAGTCAGGAATCTTTTTGAAAAGAATTTGAAATGGCGATTTATTTTTTAAAACAGGTGTAGGCATTCGATTTATGAGATAAATAGATGTTTGAAAAGCATCCGACTAATATTGAGATGGCATTGATGCTTGAGTTAAAAGAGATAATCCAGTTTCAACTATATGTCTGTGGTGACGCTCAATAGTGCTATTTTGTTCATGTGAGTAAAGACATGTAATGCGATGCACAATACCAAAAGAATGAAGAATTTTTTTAAGTGGTCGAAATTCACCGCCCCAATCAGATTGTATCGCCATTACATTTGAAGAGAAGTAATTACTCACATATCGTAGAAAGGCAATAAAAATCGTGCAAACATCAGATTTTGATTGAATAGGAAAAAGCCACATGTATTTAGAATGATCATCAACAATCGAAAAGTAAAACCTACAACTGTTTGTGGATAGAATTGGGGCCGGACCTCACACATCTAGAAAAAGTAATTCAAATGGTTGTGAGGATCGCGAAAGAGATAAGGGGTGGGGAAGTGCATGTGTTTTGGCTTGTAAACAAGCTGTGCAAGTGTGAATCAGTGCATGTGAATTAGTGGGGAGATTAAAACTACGGATAGTGAAGGCAGTGGTACGTTGGGATGGATGTCCAAGTCGAAGATGCCATTGAAATGAAGATGTTCGTTCACCAATAAAGGCTTGAGGAGGAACCGATTGTGGCAATGAAATTGTGGCCTCTGCAGGTAGGACATACAAGCCATCTTTAACAGTGCCCTGAAGTAGAACCCCCCGAGTTTGTAAATCCTTCACAAGAAAACAATCAGAGTAAAATTCAAAATAAATCGAATTATCATGGTAAAACTAACGAACAGATAACAAATTTTTTGTGATGGAGGGAACATGCAAGAGTTTAGAAAGTAGAAAATTGCCAGAACGTGTTTGAAGATTTGCAGAGCCAGTGTTCTGTATGGGCATGATTGAGCCATCTCCAATGCTCACATGATCGGAGCCCTGATATGATGAAGAATCCAAGTTAAGGTTACTGAAATCAGAAGTGAAATGGTGTGTGGCAGCAGTATCAGGAAACCAGGAATTGATATACAGTGGAGGAGAAGGGACAGTGGTGAAATTGGCAGTTAATGACGCAAGAGGGGTAGTTTAGTAAATATGATCAAACTTGTGATAACATGAAATGGCTGAGTGCCCAGGTTTGTTACAAACCTAACAGTGAGGTCGGTTATCAGATCGAGTGGAGAAGAAGGTGGGATTCAGCTTGCCTCTTCCACATTGACCCAGAACACCACGAGCTCCCCTACCACAAGAACCACGAGACCCAGTAAAATGAGAAGGAGGTTTGGAAGTAGTGAGATTTACAAAGAGGGGTGTCCCACTAAGAAGATTACTGGTCTTATGTGCAAGTCGTGATTCATGATTTAGAAGAAACCTGTAGATTTGTTGTGGGGAAAGGGGATCAGCACGGGTTGTGAGAGAGGTTACCAGGGCATCATATTCAGTGCCCAAACCTACTAGCAGGTATATCGAAAAATCAGAGGAACAAAGCGGCTGACCAGCCACACCCAAGGATGCAGTGAGGGTTTTAACTTTGTTGAAATACTCTGTAATGGACTCAAGACCTTTCTTTAAGGTGGCTAACTTGTATTGAGAAACAAATAATGTATTCAAGGTGTCCCAGGCAGCACGAGCAGAGGTGCATTCGAGTACTTGAGAGAGTACGAGTTTAGATATCGACGAGTTTATGGCTGAAAGAATATGTTGGTCACAAAGGAGCCACTCTGTGTATTCAGGATTTGGACTGTTATCAATCATGGAGGATGGTATGAGAGTAGAACCATCCACATGACCGAATAGCTAATGGCCCTTGAGAAAGGGAACCATTTGTGCCTTCCATAAGAGGAAGTTCACTATGGTGAGCTTGATCGTGACAAAGCTACTGGCAGAGTTGAGAACCGGAGGAGTAAAAGTGGGGAATGGATTATGGGTGGTAGAAATAGGAGACGAGTCATTAGAAGCCATGAGACTTTGTGAATCTAAAGAAGAAAGAAAAAAAAATAATAAGGAAGATGTTGGTCTTAAGGAGCTCTTGATACCATAAAGAGATTTATTCTCAGGATGAATATCAACTGTTCGAGACAAGGCTCAGAAGAAAAATCAGTCTTTTCTATTCAGTGTTTTTCTACCTTCTATAGACTATTCACAGTCTATATATAGAAAAATATTACAGTGTATTATTCTAACAAATTTCCACAAGTCTAGGACTAGATGACACATGTCCTTTACATTTAATTCTAGAAGAATCACTATGCCTCCACTGTGCTTTCAAGTTCTCTGCTGTGAGAGTTTTCTACTATGCTTCTCTGCTGTGGGAGTTATTCTCCTCTGCTTTGATAGATTGTATATTAGCCTTCTCTTCTTCCTTAAAACAAACCATTAGAAATAGAGCGTGAAAGGAGGAGAGAGTAAAAGACAGAGCAAAAGACAAAAGAGAGATTTTTGGGTCTCCTCTTTCGAGGGACCTCGTGCCGTCATGGCCATTGCCATGGCCCAGCCTGGCGGCTCCATGTTGACAACAAAAGCTAGGACATTTGTTGACCTGGTCTTGGCTGTCCCATTGCCTTTGCCGGAAGTAAATCTTCGGATGATGCCCCCCAAAATCATTGACAGGCAGGTATGCTTCATGTTCTCTAAGGAAGAAATGGCAGTTTCGGCGATACCCTTCAAGTTCTCTTTGGTTCTGAAGTTCCTCAGGCAGCGGCCCACTCTTGATGCAATAAGATTGTTCATATGGAACAGATGGGGCTAGGGGGAACTGTGGTTGTCTCCTATATGAGCAAAAACAGAAATGCATTTGTTCGCTAAATATCGAAGGTGGATTTCAACAAGGCGTTTTCCTGTGAGGCAAGTGAGATAAATGATGCTCCCTATAGAGTCTTCCACTAGACGTCGGGATACACGGAAGAGGAGGAATCTCTGATAGTTTAGGTTTGGGTAATGCTTCCAGGCCTACCACCAAATTTTTATCATGACTCAATCCTCAGGATCCTGATGGCACTGCTTGGAAACTATTCGGTCGGATAACTCTACATGATGTGCGACAAGAACGGATGGCACCCGAGTTTGTCTGGAAATGGATGCCTCACGACAGCACTTGGAATACTTTTGGATAGCAACACCGGGGTCTGGCTTTAAACAGGAGGTGGAGTTCGAAACTTTGTCGGCTTTTTGCTCATCACGCAAAATGTAGGGACATAACAAATGGACCTGTAGGAAAGGCACTAGTAACAGAGAGTCTAAAAAAAAAGGGAAACAAAAGGTTTTAAAGGAGTATCGTGAAGTAAGAAGGGGACCACATGATGCAAAAAGGAACACTGACTTGGAGGGAAGAAATGGAATAGAGATTGGTATAGCGGAAGCTATGGAAAAACCAACGCGGGCTGAAGGAGAGAATAATATGTCGGTAGAGCAAGAAGAGGGGCAGCAGTTAGAGAAGGAGACATAAGGGGTGCAGGGCGATAATGAAGCGCAAGAAACACAAGGTGAAATCGCTGCGCAGGGTGGAAGTCATGTGCAGGCTGGGCAGGAACAGGGGTACCTTGTGGATAGCATGGAATGTCCTGTTTACAAGGGAAATTGTTTTATTGACACGCATGAGATTGTTTTAGATAGCCCGAAGCAGATGTTGGGTGATGGGCGAAGTGGGGACCAGGAAGATCAAGCACAAGATGGTGTATTAATTGAAGCAGAGGTTAGGGAGGAGGATGTTTTATTAATTGAAGACGTACCTTTGGATGAGCTGGGACGAGAGAAACAAGATGGAGAAATAATGGAGGAGTCTCAATCTTTATCTAACTAGGAAAAGGGTGGATTAATTACTATAACTGGGAAAGAAAATGAGTACTTATCTGAGGAAGATAGTAGTGGAATGAAAGACAGAGAAGGCAAGGGTGGTATGAGCGCAGCTAGAAGCACCAAGCGAGTTATTACGCGTCCTTCAAAACTTAATTTATGATAGGATCAATTATGTATTGGAATATCAAAGGATTGGGCACTTCATGAGGAAGGTTGAAGAAGGTTGTTAAAAAATTTAATCCCAAATTAGTAGCGCTAGAAGAGACTTTCGTTAATGAGAGGAAGATGGGCAATCTTATGAAATATCTATGGTTGGAGAGTGGTTGGTCTAATCAATTACAGGCTGGGAAACTTTGGTTGTTATGGGATAAAAGTGTAAACGTGAGCGTTGAGTGCATGAGCAATCAATTTATTATGGTCAAGATGTTGGAGGGAAGCATGGAGTTCCTAATTTCATTTGTATATGCTAAATGCAATTATGGGCTCCGTCGACAGCTATGGAGTGACTTGGAAGAGGAGGCACAGAGGAATCCACCTTGGATGGTCCTAGGGACTTCAATATTATAAGAACTGATGATGAACGAAGGGGGGCGAGAGGGGGGGTGCTGCTTGTCCTACGAGAGCGATGGAGGAACTTAACACTTGGATTAATGAGTGTGGGTTACTTGAAATCAATTTCCAAGGAAATAGGCTAACTTGGTGCAACGGGCAATAAGGATTAGCAAGAAGTTGGGCTCGGTTAGATAGAGGTTTTTTTAATACAAAGTTATTAGATTTGCTCCCTCAAACCTTGCTGAATTACCTGGGGCGCAACACCTTGGACCACTCACCCATGATAGTCTCTTGTGCCCATAATTTTCAAAGGTATGGGCCATCCCCGTTTTGGTTCCAGCAAATGTGGGTGGAGCATAAAGAATTTTTAACCTGTGTCAAAAAGTGTTGGGAGGAGGAAGGGCGTGGTAGAGGTTTGGAGAATTTGGCCTTTAAATTGAATTGCACAGAGCAAGCTCTTAAAACATGGAATAAGGAAATATTTGGCTGTGTGGAAATAATGATCTGAGAACTAGAGCAGATGATTGATTCACTAGATACTCACCTACAGTAGATACATGAGGAAGCGGTGGAATAGGATTTATTAATTTCAAAATAGCTGGAAATCTGGAAAAATAGAGAGGAAGCCATGCTTGCGCAAAAGGCCAAAGTCAAATGGTTAGGGGAAGGTGATAACAACACTCTATTCTTCCACACAGTCCTAAAGAGAAGGCAGCAAACTCAAGTAAAACAAATGCTCAAAGGTGATGGACATTCATATGAGTCTCTAGAGGCGGTACATGAGGGAGCTGTTCAATACTTTCAAGAAATGTTGAGCCACAGAAGTGAGGGAGGGATACTAGAGTTGAGTCCAATTATTGAGAAAATGATAACGGAAGAGGAGAATAAAGGAATCGCCAAGTGCCCTATAGTAGAAGAAGTTCGGTTAGCTCTTTTCAGTATCTCAGTGGAGAATAGTCTGGAGTAGACGGATTTGGTTTGGGTTTTTTTAAGACTTGCTGGGAATTTATAAAAGGTGATGTGGTGGGCGTCGTACAAGAATTTTTTGAAGAAAAACAGCTACCATGATTTTATATGGCGTCCTATGTGGCTCTTATTCCAAAAGTTCAGTAGCCAATCGGATTTGATAAATTTAGGCCTATAAGCTTATGTTTCGTGATGTATAAAATCTGTTAAAAAATTATTGTAGCACGACTCACACACCTTTTGTCGAGGATAATATCTCAAGAATAAGGGGCCTTCATTCCTAAGAGGAGTATCTTCTAAAAGATTAGTTTAACTCAATAAATCGCCCAGTCTATTTATAAAAAAAAGAACGGAGGAAATTGTTGTGAAAAACGATGACAATAAAGTAAATTCAAACACGGGAAAACAAGCAATCACACACGACACAATATTTACGTGGTTCAGCAAATTGCCTATGTCCACGGGAGCTGCAGAGGATTTGTATTACTTGAGGAATCACAATACAATGTGTGTGGAACGGCTACTGTTCACTCTGATATAGTACAAGACATAAAAAATATCACTTATATATGTTGTGTGGCGGAAACCCTAAATTCAGCAGAATTAGTGATGTTTGCTCGAGCGGCGTGTCGAGCCCGCATCGAGCGAACCTGTTTTCCGCAACTGCTCGAGCCATGTGTCGAGCGGCTCTTCAAGCGAAGCTCTCTGACTTCCCTCCACTCGAGCTGTGTGTCGAGCGGTGTCTAGCGAAACTCTCTGACTTGCCTTTGTTCGAGCGGTCTGTCGAGCTATCTTTGAGCGAAGCTCTCTGACTTGTATTCGCTCGAGCGGCTAGACGCTCCGCTCGAGCGCCGTAGACCAGACTCAAAATACTCAACAATTCTCCCACTTGGAGACTGGTACACCCACAGTATCGCCCTCTGCCTCAAACATGATATCCTCCACCTCTGCAACTCACAGCTCCTGTCTTCATGCAAGAAGACCAACTGAAGTTGCGCACAACTTCAGTTTCTTAAGTGTAACACCCTTTGTCAACATATTAGCAGGGTTCTTACTTCCATAAATTTTCTCAAGTAGTAACTGTCCATCATCTAACAATGATCGTATAAAGTGATACCTGATCTGAATGTGCTTAGTTCTAGAATGAAATGCTGGGTTCTTGGCAAGGAATATGGCATTCTGACTGTCACTGTAGAGAGTGCCCTTCTGATTCTTTTTACCCAATTCCTCCAAGAAGCCCTGTATCCAAACCATCTCCTTTGCAGCTTTTGAAACTGCAATATACTCAGCTTTTGTAGTAGACAAAGAAACTATCTTCTGTAGGTTGGAACCCCATGAAACTGTAGTACCACCCAGAGTGTAAAAAAAACCCTGTGGTACTTTTTCTGCTATCAGTATCTCCAGCTAAATCAGCATCAACATAGCCTTGCACCTCTAAGCCCTCTTCTGAGAAACACAAGCACTTTTCTAAGGAGCCTTTTAGGTACCTCAAAATCCACTTCACTGCTTCCCAATGTTGTTTTCCAGGGTTACTCATGTATCTACTCACAACTCCCACTGCATGGGCAATATCTGGTCTAGTGCAAACCATAGCATACATAAGTGAACCAATAGCTGAGGCATAAAGAACCTTACTCATATAGTCTTGTTCCTCTTCTGACTTTAGTGCCTGATCCTTGCTGAGTCTGAAGTGACTACCCAGGGGTGTGCCAACGGACTTGGCCTTGTCTATATTGAACTGATTGAGTACCTTTTTCACATACTCAGCCTGTGAGAGTCTTAATGTGCCTCTGACTCTGTCTCTAACAGTTTTCATGCCAAGGATTTGCTTTGCCGCTCCTAAATCCTTCATGGCAAAATGCTCTAACATCTGCTTCTTCAGATTATTGATCTCATCAATATTTGCCCCTGCAATAAGCATGTCATCCACATATAGCAACAAAATAATGTAAGAATTGTCAAACTGCCTGACATAGCAGCAGTGATCTGCCTGACATCTGATGTACCCTGCACTGCACATGAAACTGTCAAACTTCTTATACCACTATCTAAGAGCTTGTTTCAGGCCATACAAGCTCTTCTTCAGTCTGCAAATTGAACCTTCATTTCCCTGTACCATAAACCCCTCAGGTTGGTGCATGTATATGTCTTCTTCAAGATCTCTATGAAGAAAAGCTGTCTTCACATCTAGCTGCTCAAGAAATAGATCTTCAGTAGCAACCATAGCCAAAACTAACCTGATGGTTGTGATCTTTACCACAGGTGAAAAGATCTCAGAGTAATCAATACCCTGTTTCTGCTGAAAGCCTTTTACAACAAGTCTGGCTTTATATCTCTTACTGCCATCATGCTCAGTTTTTACCCGGTACACCTACTTGTTGTGTAAAGCCTTTTTCCCTGATGGAAGTTCTGTCAACTCCCATGTCTGATTCCCTAATAAGGAATCTATTTCATTCTTCATGGCCAACTTCCACTTGCTAGAATTTTCATCTTGCAAGGTTTCTTGATAACTCTACGGTTCTCCACCATCTGTCAATAGAATATAATTCAAAGCAGGTGAGAAACACTGTGGAGGACGAATAGTCCTAGCTGACTTGCGAATTGTAGCTGTGGGAGTGGACGGCACTGGATCTGACTGCGGAATAATAGGAATGGGTGCACTGGGCCTACTCTCCCTGTCACTCATTTCTCTACATTGCACTGTGACCTCTGGTAGATCATCCAAACTCACAAAGTCAGACTCCTGAGGAACTGCTTCAGCAATTGTGCTAGACTTGTCCTTGTGCACAATCTTCTCATTGAATATCATATTCCTGCTTCTTATAATCTTCCGACCCTGATCATCCCAGAAACGATAGCCAAATGCCTCGTCTCCATAGCCAATGAAATAACATTTCCTTGACTTAGCCTCAAGCTTACTACGAGCATCAGAATCAATAAGGACATAAGAAAGACAGCCAATGATTTTAAGATGAGAAAATTTGACCTCTTTCTTGCTCCAAGCAATCCACAATTTAACGGAACTGATGGCCCTCTGTTTATCAGGTATACTGCAGTGCTAACTGCATCTGCCCAGAAAGTAGGTAGTAGCCCAACATGCAGCCTCATGCTTCTAGCATGCTCATTTATGGTTCTGTTCATGCGCTCAGCAACTCCATTTTGCTGTGGTGTCCCAGGAATGGTCTTCTCCATTTTGATACCCTGAGTAGCACAATACTCCTTGAACCCACCATCAATATACTCACCACCATTATCAGACCTTAAGCATTTCAACTTCAAGTCTCTCTCTGTCTCAACCATGGCTTTCCAAATTTTAAACACATTAAATATATCAGATTTGTGTTTCAAAAAATAGACCCATACCTTCCTGCTGTGGTCATCAATGAATGTAACATAGTAATGAGAACCTCCAAGAGATGTTATTGGGAAAGGTCCCCACACATCAGTGTGCACAAGATCTAGTCTCTCTGACTTTAGTGTTCTGCCACTCTTCAAGAAACTGACCTTCTTCTGTTTCCCCATAATGCAACTCTCACACATACTGAGATCAACTGACTTTAGTTCCGGTAGCTTGCCTCTAGACAGAAGTTCTTTCATGCCCTTCTGACTCGTATGGCCAAGCATGCAATGCCACAAATCTGCTGTGTTCTCTGCAACGGTAGTAGCAATAGTGTTATCCAAACCAGTAGTCATATAAAGTGTACCAGTTTTCTTACCCCGAGCCAGTACCAATGCACCTTTGGTGACCTTCCAGGTGCTATTTGAAAACACCACTGAATGTCCACAATCATCAAGCTCAACAGAAATGAGATTCTTCTTCAACTCAGGAATGTGTCTGACCTTTTGTAAGGTCCATTTGTTCTTGTTAGGAAGAGCAATATCAATATCTCCAATCCCTACAACATTCAAAGCCTCTCCATCAGCCAAATACACATTTCCAAAATTACCTGCAACATAATTCTGCATTATCTCCCGATGGGAAGATGTATGGAAGGAAGCCCCTGAATCAAGTATCCAGTCATCAACTGGACTATGAACTGCAAGTAATAGTGCATCATGTACTTCTTCAGTTACCACGTTAGCACGATCATTCTTGGTCTTCTTGGGATTTCTGCAATTTTTCTTTATGTGGCTAGCTTTGCCACAATTCCAACAAGTTGCCTGCTGGGCAGGCCTTGACTTGCTCTTGCCCCTGTTCTTTGATTTTGATCTGCCTCTGTTTGAGTTCCTGTCTTGTGCTCTCCCCCTACAGTCAACATTCAATGCTGAACTCAAACCTGAGGTCTCGCCTGAATCTTTCTTGCGCACCTCCTCAGCCAAAATCAAATCACGAATATCATCATATTTCAACTTTGACTTACCGGTAGAATTACTAACAGCCATTCTCATGGCTTCCCAACTATTTGGCAGTGATGCCAATAGTATCAGTGCACGTATCTCATCATCAAATTCAATTTCAACAGACGACAATTGATTTGTGATAGCATTAAAATCATTCAGATGTTGTGCAATAGACATACCATCTGCCATCTTCAAATTAAATAGCTTTTTCATCAGATGTACCTTATTATTTGCTGACGGCTTTTCATACATACCTGACAAAGCCGCTATGAGATCCACAGTCGTCTTCTCCTTGATGACGTTGTGAGCAATGGATCTCAACAGGATTAATCGAATAACCCCCAGGACCTGTCGATCCAACAGGGAGCAACTGACATGCTGTCCGACTTCTTCCCCAACAATGGAAGATGAAGTTTCTTCCCATAAAGGTAGTCCTCTATCTGCATCCTCCAGTATCCATAATCCGTGCCATCAAACTTCTTGATCCCCGATACCTTCACTTCCTCTCCAGCCATCATTTTTTCTCAGACCCGAACCTGGCTCTGATACCAATTATTGTGAAAAACGATGACAATAAAGTAAATTTAAACACGGGAAAACAAGCAATCACACACGACACAGTATTTACGTGGTTCGGCAAATTGCCTACGTCCACGGGAGCTGCAGAGGATTTGTATTACTTGAGGAATCACAATACAATGTGTGTGGAACGGCTACTGTTCTCTCTGATACAATATAAGACATAAAAAACATCACTTATATATGTTGTGCGGCGGAAACCCTAAATTCAGCAGAATTAGTGATGTTTGCTCGAGCGGCGTGTTGAGCCCGCATCGAGCGAACCTGTTTCCCGCAACTGCTCGAGCCATGTGTCGAGCGGCTCCTCAAGCGAAGCTCTCTGACTTCCCTCCGCTCGAGCTGTGTGTCGAGCGGTGTCGAGCGAAGCTCTTTGACTTGCCTTTGCTTGAGCGGTCTGTCGAGCTATCTTTGAGCGAAGCTCTCTGACTTGTATTCGCTCCAGCGGCTAGAGGCTCTGCTCGAGTGCCATGGACCAGACTCCAAATACTCAACAGAAATGTGATGTTGAAAGTGGATATGTCCAAATCATATGATTGCGTGAATTGGAATTTCCTACTACATGTTCTGGCATCGTTCGGCTTTTCAGAAGAGGTTTGTGTTTTCGTCAAGACATGTATTACGATATTGTTGTATTCCATCCTCATGAATGGAACTGTTAAATGGGTTTTTAAGGGGTAAAGAGGTCTTGGACAGGAGGACCCCCTTTCGCCATATTTATTTATCTTGATGGAGGAAGTTTTCACAAGGTTGCTTAAAAGAAAATATGAGACTAGAGCTATTGGAGGTTTCTCTCAAGCTAGAGGTACGCCTCTAATTTCCCACTTGTTATATGCAGATGACATAGTGATCTTTACAAATGGAGCAAAGAAATCCATAAAAGCTTTGATGAAAGTTGTGGAAGTGTACGAAGAGTGGTCTGGGCAGAAAGTGAACAAGGAGAAGTCGGCCATTTTTTTCTCCAAACACATCATGCCAGCTAGAAAAAGAGAAGTCCTTAATATCATGGGTTTTGGAGAAGGGTGTTTTCCGTTTAAATACCTAGGGGTGAACATAGTAAACGGCAAGCTAACTGGTAGGCATTTGGAAGAACCTATACACAAGATTCAGGAAAAAGTAAGTGGATGGAAGATGAGACTACTCTCAGCCGGAGGTAAACTTATTCTCTTAAAGCATGTTTTATCAAGTATGCCTATTTTCGTACTATCGGTTTTACAAGTGCCTACGTCGGTTTTCGTTACCATCAATTGCATACTTAAACGCATTTTTTTGGGGATGAAATAGAGGGTTCCCAAAAAATGAAATGGTGTGCTTGGAATAAAATTTGTAAGCTGGTCTCCGACGGGGGATTAGGCCTCCGGGATTTAGAGGAGACTATAAGATCTCTACATATGAAGTTCGCCTGGAATATACTTAAGGATGACTCCCTATGGGCACGTTTCTGGAGAATGGTGATGAAGCAAATTCCCTATGTTTTGGAGCTATCTCGCTGGAAAGTGCGTGGGGGAAATGTCAATTTCTGGTTGGATTTTTGGATGGAAGAGGGCCCTATGGCCGATACTATAGAAATAACTGAGTCTCCTGGGATTAAAATATGCAAGTTAAACTAAACAATGCATGGATGTGCAGCTTATAGAGTGTCTGGTGCGAGGGGGTGGGGGGTGGGGTGTGAGATCGGGAAGCTAAGGTCACGCCCCTTCTCTGAATAGAGTGTCCTTGGAGGAGATACTCGAGGTCCTAGGAGATCCTCAAGTGGGGCGTGACCTGCTCATATGGACTCCATCCAAGGACATCAACTTCATGGTTCGTAGTCCTTGGGAGTGTTTGCGTGTGAAGTCCCCGGAAACTCCATGGTCAGCGTGGGTTTGGCATGAATTTTTACAAAAAACATCTTGATTATGGTATGGAAAGCGTGGAATAACAACCTTAGCTTGGATGATAGACTGAGAAGGATTGGGATCCCAGTGGCATCCAAGTGTAACTATTGTCGTGGAGGTGGTTATGAGGATATTAATCATGTGCTTTATGCTGGTGATTTTGCCCAACAGCCATGGAGGAGATGCGCTCAGCACTTGGGAATTCCTTTTCGGCAGGAGATAAGATGGAAGGAAAATATGTTACTTTGGTTTCGGTGTGCCTCTCGGTCATCTCAAATTGGGGTAAGCTGGGGTATACTTCCATTATTACATGGAGGCTGTGGCTGAGATGATGCAAGGGATGTATGGAAGAGTACACGGAATCTATAGAAGAAGTGTGTCAAGCGGTTAAACATTGGATGGCCAGTTTGAGGAAGGAATCTGCAAGGTTTCGGAAGCCTGTAAGTGGGGATCAAGAAATGCTGAATGGTCTGAATATTGATGTAATTCCAGTGAAGACTATATGTGCTCAAGTGGTCAGGTGGATAAAACCTCAGCAGGGGAAATATAAACTCAATACAGATGGAAGCAGTATGAACAATCCAGGTGCCTCAGGTGCAGGAGGCCTTCTCCGAGATGAAAAAAGTGATTTAATTTTTGCTTTTTCCGTAGACTTGGGTGCTAGCAACAATAACGCATCAGAGTTAAGGGCCATACTCTATGGTCTAAAGTTTTGTCTACAACAGAGGATTAACGGGGTAGTGGTTGAAATTGACTAACTGATGGTAGTTAAGTGGATTCGTGGGGCTAAATGTGGATTATGGTATCTTGAAGAATATTGGGAGAAGTCTTGAAAGTATTTAGAGAAGGGGACCACTCAATTCAACATGTCTTCCGAGAAGGAAACCCCCCAGCCGATTATTTGGCAAACCTTGGCGCGCATCCGGCAAGATCAAGTACGATATAATATATTACAAATGCCTAGGAAACTTCGAGGTCTCATCCAAATGGATAAAGTCAACCTCCCTTATTTGCGCATCCGTTAGTTTTTTATCGTGTCCCTTGTAATCCTTTTCTCTTCAAGTGCCTTTATTAGCAAGGGAATGTTTTGTAGTTCTTTTTATTCCAGCATGGGTCCTGTAAACATGGTTTTCATGAGGTTTTATTCAATAAAAGGGAGGTACTATCCTCGTTTATGAAAAATAAATAAAAATAGTGTTTAAGTCATGCACCATAAAGATGTTGGGACCAATACAGGGGAAGGGATATAAAATATGGGGAGACAGAGTTCATCAACCCTGGAACTTTAGTGCCACATGTTTCAAGACCATGACTACTTAACTTATAAACGAAACAGACGAAACATGATTACCTTTTGTTCAGCAGCCTCAGGTTCTTCTTCTATTTGGTATTTTTTGTATGCCTCAGCATCATCCACAAACAGGCTACAATCCGAAAGAAATAACTCCCGACCACTGAAACATGCAGAAACTTAAGTTAATAGCACAAACAACTTGAGACCATTTAACTTAATGCAGCATACAAATGAATCACAATACCTCATGCAGTCATTCTTAGCCCTCTCTGCTTGTTGTGTAACCAAGCCAGCATCTCTTCCGTCTTTTTCTTCCTCCGTTCAAAGAACAGCTCAGTGGTCATTGGAGTTGAGCCTATTACTTTAGCATGCTGAAGAAAAGAGTAGATTGTGAAAGGGAAAAATGCCCATAGCCCATAAATTGGGCCCAGCCCACCAAGCCATCACTAGGGACAAAAAAGGAGACAGGGAAGAAATAAGAAAGTGACAAGAGGGATATGAGAGCTGTAAAAGTCAGAGGGAGACAAGGGGCAGATAAAAGGGATATGAAGGCTATAAATGGCAGAGGGTCAGAGAAGAAAGAGAAGTATTCACGCAAGGGAGATCTACCAGCTCATGGCAGGCTAGCATGTACAGTGACGGGTTAGGCAAACATATAAAAGGGGATGCCCAGACAACATAAAAAGGACGATAAACAGACAGATGAATGGGGAATCGATGGAAATATATTGAGGAAGAACTCCAACATTCTATGTACAGTGAGATATGAGGATCTATGAGTGATTGTAAACAGATATATTATATTGGAGACTTCCCTTCCCAAACCCCCGTGGACGTAGGTATATTGCCGAACCACGTAAATCTTGGTATTTATCTCTCTTTACTTTCCCTGCACTTATTTTCCATTCACCGTCATGGACATATGAACCGCCACTGTACAGTCACACCGGAACATTGTCGGGGGCTCCAAATAATTCACATCATGGCACTGTCGGCGTAGAGTCGCCCAAGCCCTCGAAACATGACGTCAACAGTGGCGCCATCTGTGGGATCTCTGTTGTCTCATAACTAGCGTGTCCTTCGTAGTTGGCAACAACACACACTCAAAGCTCGCGATGTGAAGAAGAACAAACTGAAGCGATGGAAGGAGGAGCTGGCAAACAGCCTATGATAACACAAAGAAGAACGCAATAAAAGTGGAAGAATGATGATTTTCTGGTGCACAGAATAAATTCCGAATAATAAAGGAAGCATCATCCAAATAAGTACTCCATGCTTCATTACTTTTATTTTTTATTAAACTAGTTTAAAGATTGAGCGTAAAATCGACGTCGCCTAGATAACATAACACTAGCAGCCCAAGTGATCGTGCCTAGATAACAAATCTAGGCTTGGTATATGGTTTATACACAGGCATATGCACACGTGGACAATAACTGAATGCCCAGCCGAGCAGTGCCCACCAGAACATTGTGTCGTGCATATCACACACGACACTGTGCACTTAAGTGTACAGTACCACGTATGAACAGGCCATGCATGGCACGTACAGTGCCATGCATGTACATAACATGCATGGAGCCCAGAGGGTGCACGGGATGTGCACTAGAGCGGCACCTAATCTCACTGTGTGCGGCCAAGAGCCATAGGCGACATCTCCTGGCCATCGCACCAGCCATCGAAATTTTCAGCCGTGGCCATGGTGGTCACCGAAACCCAAGGCCGTGCACGGGCCACCACGGGATATCAGCCTACAAAGGCCATAAAGCAGACGACCACTACCGAGGCCGTCGAAAGTTTTTGTTTCAGACCAGCTCGCCCCCATCACCAGGCCCCGAGCAGGGTGCTCCGTATTGAATGTAGGGCCACCGTGCACTATGCGAGTGCAAGGGGCCAGGCCTCTAGCACTCCCATAGCTCGCAGCGCCATGCCGTAAGGCCAGTCACCTGTCGGCGGTCACCACCTGGACCGTCGACGGTCTCTAGCTCTAGAAGCCACGACCCCTAGGGTAGTGAGCAGTGTGTCCCGTGCGCTCAGAGACCAGGCTGAAACCCAGCCCCGACGCAGTGGGAGAGGGGGCAAACACCCACCATGTGGGTTGCCGGTCCCGTCTGTCTCTAACGCGGTGGAAATGGCCCTGTCAAAAACAACCACTTACACGGCCTTGCTTGCGGAGGAAAACTCCAAAGCCCAATCCCGACTCTTGTTGGCCTGTTGGCAACCACCAAGCAACTCCCGGCATGGTTTGCTGCCCGTAGGGTGGTTCTTGAGCACCTAGGGCAACCAATGGCAAGAGTTAGCCATGCATACCATGGGCACACTGTGCGGGTTGGCGCACGTTGTGTACACTATGTTTCCGACGAAGGCCACCACTTGGGCCGCCGAGACCTTTGGAGCCCTGGAGGTGGTCCCCCGACTGCCATGGCAGGCGCAGGGCGGCTCCCCCTTTAGCAGACAAAGCCTACATAAGACAACACGGAAAACCTCTGCTTGGTAAACTACATAAACTGGTGATCCTTCAGCTCGATAAAACTACAGACATAGAGCTAGGTAACCATATGCACAGGATCCTTCAGCTCGAAAACAACACATATCGGGTCCCTCAACTTGGCAACTACATGCACGGACCCCCCAGCTTGGTAAATATTTGCATGGACTTTCCTTGGCTCGGGAACGTAAAACAACGGAAACCACCAAGTTGAGAAAGAAAGATCATGCCTGTTCATGCTCGGGAGTCACCCTCATGGAAAACTATTGTTCGTAGATCACTGTGTGGGAGTATACACTTCAATGCACGGATCCTTCAGCTCGGAAACTCACTTACACGTGAAGCACCTACTTGAAAACCATCACACGACAACATCTATCATGTTCTAGAAGATATCTCACCTGGGCATAAAGTTGCATGCGTGACATCTGCCATGTATGGGAAGCCCATGGTGGACCAGACCAGTCTCAGACAAAAATTGATAAAATTGCACAACTTACATGAAACTTTTTTGTTCTGCTCAGCTTGGATTTTTTGCTCGGATCAATTTTCCTACTCGACTCGAATTTTCTGCTTGGATCAATTTCCTACTTTGATTGCCTTTCTGCTCGGTTTGACTTTTCTGCTCGGCTCGGCTAATCTGCTATGCTCTGCTCTGTTGCACAATTCTGCTTTGCACTGCTACGTAGGCAAAGCATGGACTCTCCTTAACTAATAAAAAATTCCAAGTTCGTTACTCACAAAATTCATGTGAATTTTGTATCTACTAACAAAGTTATTTCTATCATTTGAACAAACTGCTGGGAAAGAAAGGTTTAGAGTCGCCCGACCTACCAAAAACAAGCTGGTCTCTAGATCAACCTTGAAGTATAAAGCACAGGAAGCGAGCCATGAGCTCTGACTTGCTAACATCTATTCTCAATGCAGTCCTAATGACTTGCCGAGCTTCGTACAAAGTGAGATGCGTTGGTGAGGAAGCAGGGCCCTTTGGCTCTACCAACCTATAAATACTAGTCCACAAAGCATAAAGCACAGGAATCGAGCCATGAGCTCTGACCTGCTAACAGCTATTGTCAACGTAGTCTCAATGACTTGCTTAGTTTCGTGCAAGGATGCAAAAACAATGTGTTGGTGAGGGAGCAGGGCCCTCGGGCTCTGCCAACCTATAAATACCAGTCCACGAAGCATAAAGCATAGGAATCGAGCCATGAGCTCTGACCTGCTAATAGCTATTCTCATTGCAGTCCCAATGACGTGCCGAGCTTCGTGCAAGGATGCGAAAATGATGCATTGGTGAAGGAGTTGGGCCCTTGGGCTCTACCAACCTATAAGGGCCAATCCACGAAGTATAAAGCTTAGGAACCGAGCCATGAGCTCTGACCTGCTAACAACTATTCTCAACGCAGTCTCAATGACTTGCTGAGTTTCATGCAAGGATGTGAAAATGATGAGTTGGTGAGGGAGCAGGGTCCTCGGGCTCTACCAACCTTTAAGTGACAATTCATGAAGTATAAAGCACATGAACCGAGCCTTGAGTTTTAACCTGCTAACAGCTATTCTAAACGCAGTCTCAATGACTTGCCTAACTTCGTGCAAGGATGCAAAAACGATGTGTTGGTGAGGGAGCATGGCCCTCAGGCTCTGCCAACCTATAAGTGCCAATCCACGAAGTATAAAGTACAAGAATTGAGCCATGAGCTTTGACCAGCCAACAGCTATTCTCAACGCAGTCACAATGACTTGTTTCATGCAAGGATGCAAAAAGGATGCGTTGGTGAGGGAGCAGGGCCCTCGGGCTCTGCAACCTATAAATGCTAGTCCACGAAGCATAAAGCATAGGAATCGAGCCATGAGCTCTGACCTGCTAACAGCTATTCTTAACACAATCCCAATGACTTGCCGAGCTTCGTGTAAGGATGCGAAAACGATGCGTTGGTGAAGGAGTGGAGCCCTCGGGCTCTACCAACCTATAAGTGCCAATCCATGACTTGCCTAGCTTCGTGCAAGGATGCAAAAATGATGGGCTGGTGAGGGAGCAGGGCCTTTGGGCTCTGCCAACCTATAAGTGCCAATCCACAAAGTATAAAGCACAAGAACCGAGCCATGAGCTTTGACCTGCTAACAGTTATTCTCAAGGCAGTCTCAATGACTTGCTTAGCTTCGTGCAAGGATGCGAAAACGATGCGTTGGTGATGGAGCAGGGTCCTCAGGCTCTGCCAACCTATAAGTGCCAATCCACGAAGTATAAAAAACATGAATCGAGCCATTAGCTCTGACCTTCTAACAGCTATTCTAAACGCAGTCTCAATGACTTGCCTAGCTTCATGCAAGGATGCTAAAATGATGCGTTGGTGAGGGAGCAGGGCCCTTGGGCTCTGCCAACCTATAAGTGTCAATCCATGAAGTATAAAGCACAAGAACCGAGCCATGAGCTCTGACCTGCTAACAGCTATTCACAATGCAAGTCCCAATGACTTGCCGAACCTCGTGCAAGTTGCTGCCTGCGATGCATTGGCAGTAACAGAATCTCCATCAAACAGAATCTCTATCAAGCGAAATCGCCATCAGTGATAGAATCTCCATCGAACGGAATCTCTTTCAACAAAACTGAGTCACTAGACTCTCGTGAGCTTCGCGCTCGCGCTTTACGCGGTTGATCACCGCACCATTCAAGCTCCGCAATAATGCTTTACTTGGTCGAGTCCATCTCCTGCACCATTCGAGCTCCACACTCTGCTCTCCTCGCTCTGCCCTCCCGCTTTATGCGGTTGAGTCCATCTCCCACACCATTCAAGCTCCGCGCTCGCGCATATTCATTAAACGCTGAATATTAGTTCGAAAACCCGTTCACCTTCAACATGCCCGCCAAGGACAGAAATTCTCATAAGGAAAAACTTTCATAATTTTCAACTCACAAGTGTGCTAAAAATTAGCAGGGTTCTGTGAAGGGGAAAAATCCCTATAGCCATAAATTGGGCCTAGCCCACCAAGCCATCACTAGGGACAAAAAAGGAGATAAGGAAGAGATAAGAATGGGACAAGAGGGATAAGAGAGCTATAAATGTCAGAAGGAGATAAGGTGGAGACAATAGGGATATGAGGGTTGTAAAATGGCAGAGGGTCAGAAGAAGAAAGATAAGTGTTCACGCAAGGAAGATCGACCAACTCATGGCAGGCTTGCATGTATAGTAAAGGGTCAGGCAAACATATAAACAGGGATGTCCAGACAACATAAAAGGACAATAAACAAACATATGAATGAGGAATCGATGGAAATATATTGAGGAAGAGCTCCAACCTTTTATGTACAGTGAGATATGAGGATCCATGAGTGATTGTAAACAGATATATTATATTGGAAATTTTCCTCCCCAAACCCCCGTAGGCATATTGTCGAACCGCGTAAATCTTGGTGTCTATCTCTCTTTACTTTCCCTGCACTTATTTTTCATTCATCGTCATGAACGTACCTTAGGAGTTGAAATGTTGGGTTGATGAGAATGTGTATTGATTATGACTAAGGATGAAAAAGACCATCATCTAGATATATAAATAGTATGTTACCTTTAGTTGATAAAGCTTGGAAAGAATTGTCGAGGTAGGTGTGGAAGTCGAATAGTTACAAGATGATTTATTTATGACATTTTAACCTTGGGAAATTGTGTGGAATTATTAGAGTGCGTAATGGGAGAATTGCCATGATGGGTTGAGAATAAACATCGTGAAGGTTTAGAAATTAGTTTATTTGAGATCACTTAGGAGTAAAATCTCGGCTATGGATTTTCAAAAATTTGAGGATTGTTAAGAGTAATAGATTCTGAGGAACCATGATTTGGATACCTTCATGAACCGAATGTGAGATTAAAGTGCCCCAACTTTGGAGAATTTTCTTTTTGCTTTGCGTATGGAGGTGTTATAATATGATGAATTATATTTGTTATTTGATATAAAGTTACGTTTAGAACTTGTGTGAAGTTATTATTTGGCTTTTAATCGAGTCTTTTGTTGAGGTTTAAGACTCGGATTGGACCTTGGATGGTATGACGATCGATACTAGGTGCGTGAATTAGGACGTATTTAAGGCATGGGGTGGAAATATCATAAGGTTAAAATCTTGAAATATTACGATCAACAAGAATGATTCAAAATTAAAATAGGTGTGGATTGGATGTGACGGATAAGTGTATAGCCTTCGCTCGTGGTATTAGGAAATTTTGAGAACAAAATTTATATAAGAGGGGAGGATTTATCACCCCAGGCATAGGGCCCAAGCCAAGTGCCAAACCCATCCCAGCTATGTGCAAAACGCATCGTTTTACCACAATCTCAGATTTTTTTTTTTTTTTTTTTTTTTCCATCTCCTCTGTTCCCACCCCACCCCCGATCCCCATGTACCTCATGTTTTCACGCAGCACGACACCAACTAATATTTCCCCCCCTCCCCACGCTAGTTCCATTCCAAATCTCAACTTCCTCTCTATCTCACTGTGCCCCATGCAGCTTAGACTCTCAGTTTGCACTCCCTCTTCTCATTTACCCTCTACCTCTCTGTTTCTTCTTTGCCCAACAGCCTCTAGAAATCGTTCTTCCAACCGAACTCTCTATCTTCTTCTCAGAGAATCTTGTTGCCCAATCCCCATCGCGAGCCACCGTCGTCCATCTCACCGAGCGGCTCTGTTGTTCCCCTTCCTGTGAGTTTCTTCGCCATCAGCCACTATGCACTATCGCGAGTCACCACAAGAGAACCCAGCCCGGCTACTCCTGCCGTACATGGATCTGCCCTTCACTACCACTACCCACGGAGACTACCTCCACATAAAACCCACACCACAGCTCGGCCACGAGTCACGCACTTGAGCCACCTAGTCACTGCCTTGGACCTCCGCTACCCACCCTCTGTAAACCACCATAAAGCCTTGTTTCACCACACCAAAGAGAGCAGTCCATTCTCCTTGCTCTCGATCCATCTAGGTGTCACCAGCCACCCTTCTGTCACTCCCGTGCCGCTCCGATCCGCTGTCGCGAGTTGCTCTCTTGGTGAGTAAGACCGATGTCGCACGTCGCACGGCTTCAGACTCTGATGAGTCTTCTATTTCTTCACGAACAAGAGGGCTGTCTTTTAGCATAACCAAAGGTGTAGCATTATTTACAGAAAAATACCATCAAGCCTTTGGTCATGTGATTATACGTAAAGCACCTCAAAGATTTTTTTAAATGTTTTTACATTATTGCCTTAATAGGTAAGCTTTGGCAGAATACTTGTTTTTACATTATTTCCCTTAAGTTTAAATGTTTTAAAATTGGACATGTATTTTAAGTTGGGTTTGATGTTAAATAGACTTGTTATTGAGTTAGAATTATTTTAAGTGAAAATACATTTTACATGAGATTAGTTTTAATTGAATAAACATGTTAGTCATACACTTTAGTTCACGGAAGAATTATTTTAAGTGAAAATACATTTTACATGAGATTAGTTTTAATTGAATAAACATGTTAGTCATACAATTTAGTTCACGGAAATAATTTAGAGTTTAATGTATGAGTTGGAGAAGTTAAGTAGATATCGATGAATTTGGAAAGTGATGATGTGTTAGGGTTATGAGAAATTTAAAATTTTAGGAAAAATAGGTAATTTTAGTATTTCAAGCTTAAATATCTGAATACATGTTTAATTAGAGATTTAATTAACTTACATGTTTATTTTATAGGTGACGATTAAAATTTGATTGGCACTGTTGTGAAAAAATTTAGAGAAGATAAAAAGTCTAGGTAAGTGAGATTCCTATATTAGACTTTGCATAAAAAGAAATGAACATGGATTGATTTTAGAAAAAATATACATGTTTTGTTATGAAGATATATTTGAAACAACCTCAGTTATTTCTTCTGTATTACTTATGAAATCTTTATAAAAGATGAAAGTATTTTTGTCATGACTGGTGTAGATATGAGTAAAGTTTTAGCATTCTGTTTCTGACTATGCAAAGAGAGTGAATATAAAATCTAAAAACTTGTACATATTATGTGAAGATGCTCTGAACCTGTTTTGAATATGTGAAAAATGATATGAAATTATTCAGTATTCTATTCTGATATGACGTGGTATTTAAAAAATCTTTAGCTTGACTTTTTTATTTTGTTATTGGTTATGATCTGATGATATTGATTTTGTTTTGTTACAATATATGGCCCTAATAAGGTGATAATAGTGGCCTATGGTCCTGTTACGGGTGATAATAATAACTTCTGACCCTGTCATAGAATATATTGAATTATGGACCGGCTAATTTTTTCAATCAAGAGGGGCATTAAATTTGGATCTGCTAATTAGTTCCATCAAAAGCGAGTACCATAGCAAATGGGAAATGCTAGCTTCGTGTCCCGATGACATGTCCTGATAGTGGGTTTCGATATTTTTTTTTTTAACTAAATACTTGGTATTTTTTTTAGGAAGTATTTTTTAATGATTGCTATGATTTTTTTAAAAAACATTTAAAAATATAAAATAAAAAAAGATCAAATGACCTTGTCGAGATAAATCTTCGATAGAATTAATTTATCAGTGACTGTAGCACCACTCATAGCGAATTCGTACATATTAGTAAAAACATTTTAACGTTTCCTCAGATATTAGGGGAAAAAGAACTTACGAATATTATTTGATCACATCTCAAATGGCCATCACTTCTTTTATATATATATATATATATATATAAAATATAGAGGATGGCGATATTTTCATATTCTTATTACTTTACACCTTACAACTGTGCTCGTAGTGACGGTCGTTTCCATTGGACCAAGCGCTTTAAAAAGTCCATAACCTGTAAAAAAAAATATTGAAAAGTAATTGATATTGATTAGTCACATCCTAGCACCATCAGGCATGCATGCAAAAAGTTTTGAACGACGTTCGTTCGTTTACATGTTTTTAATCAAAATACATTCAAATACATGTATTGGCCAGTACTTGCCTCGTCTGGTTCTTGTAAAGAATAAGATGCACTCGTTTCTTTTGGGAACTTGGATACAAGAATGCCAAAACCTTGTCCTTTCTCTGTTAATATCTATGGACAGGAAAACTTTAAAACATTAGTCTGCCATTGAATACGTACGATCGACTTTCAGAGCAACATATAAACATACATATGTCATGTGTGTATAATATATATAATATTATATATTTTTTCTTTTTCTTTTTCTTTTTCTTTTTCAATGTATTATATATATATATATATATATATCTGTGTATATGTGTATATATAAATATCTGTGTATATATATGTATATAATATATAATATTATATACATATATATTTAATATGACCTAAAACACATTGGATACTATACCTTGAATGCATCTTCATCTGTCCGATCGTCTCCAATGTAAACAGGAAACACATTCGCACAATTGGCAAATCCTATAAAAAGAAGATTACTTTATTATATATTATATCTACTAGTGTGAAAAATATAAGTGATATATATGTGATGTAAAGGAGTGAAAGTAAACTTTATTAAGTGATATAAAGTACTCTAAAAGTTGATATGAGATGAGATTAGATGAGTTGAAATAAAAGTTAAAAGTTTAATAAAATATTGTTATGATATATTTTTTTAATACTATTTTTATTTTGGAAATTGAAACTGTTGATTTTTTTTTTTTTTGTTATTTTATATATGAATTTAGAAAAATTATAATGTTGAGATGAGATGAGATGGAAAATGAGACCTTAAAGGGATGAAATAAATGGAGGCCTTAAAGAGATGAAAATAAATGGAGGCCTTTCTTTTAGGTATTTAATTTTCATGGTTAAAATTAAAACGTACCAAGAGACTCTAGCAAAAATTCGAGAGCCTTCCCCTTGTCCCATTTTATGGTGGGACGGATTTCTAATACCTGTATTATCATGCAAAAACCATAATATTTAGAAGCTAGGGAGATCGATCGACAGACTAATTCATTTAGTAAGATTTTAAGGTCATTAGCAGAGTCATCTGTCATACGTACCTTTCTTCCCTGAGTAAGTCGAAGCTTTGGGTACTCTTTCAGTACTGATCTAACTTGTTGGGCTAGTTCATTCCATTTCTGTATTTTCACGCACAGATTAAATAAGATGATCATGTACGTATAGTGCGTAGACAAAACATCTACTAAAAACAACCACGGCAATAGTACAACTGATTGTGATTGTGACCGACTTTCGTAATATATACCTTTTCCTCAACGCGTCGAAAATGAACAGAGACACAGAACTTGTTGTGCTCCACTTGAGCCCCCGGAGTTGCTTTAGTTTTCTCCACCAACTGCTTGTAAACCTGAGAATTCATGTTTGAAATGATCAGCTAACTCCTCTTGATTCTGTTCTCTGTGCGCTTGCTATACCCATGGCTCATATATCCAACTCATAAATATAATCACATATGCAAAGAAAATAAACCTCGTCGATCATCGGAAGAAATTTACTCGCGGCTTGGAACTGAACACCACGACCACTACCCTGTAGAGCGTAAAGATGAAAATAAAGAAAGTTGTTAGAAAACTTCAATCAGCATCTTCTTCATTTTTCTCTTTTTCCTTCTTTGGACAAAAAGTATGGAGATTATAAGATATCAGAGGAAGTACAAAAATAGCTTCGGCTCATTCACCTTCTTGTATTTGCAGCCTTTTGCCGGTCCTTTAATGTCCATGCCATGGCTTCCGGCATAGTACAACTCTGCTAACCGCACGAAGCTATAGATCTACAGATTATACAACAACAATGCTCTTTAACTCAAAAGCTATCGAATTATCTTTAGAACAAAAAGTAATTTATAATTTAAAACTTAACAATCGAAATAGTGTGCCAAGAAGAAAATAAAAGAATCAAACAACTTGAAAAGTGTACCTTATCTCTGCATCTCCCACTCACAATGGCAGTGGGAAAACAGGTCGCAAGTTTTCTCACCGTCTTTCTCATCTGAGTTGTACGAAGAAAGAAGACCAAGTTTAATAACTTTGGAAAGTTGCGGACAGATAAAATTAAGATGATTTGAGCGAGGAAGCTCAGAAGAACTAACCGCATCAGACATGAAAGCTCGATCTGGGTCATCGACAATCGGAGAGAGTGTGCCGTCATAGTCCAGAAACATTACTATCTTCTTTCCCTTTGAGGCATCAATGATTTGCTCAAACATGTCCAAGGCTGATGGATGGTGATCCTGTTTTTGAACAACAATACAGCAAAAATCGGATTCATCATTCGGAAACCTGAACAACCACCAAAAACAGGAAAGAAAAGAAAAAAATCTTTTCTTTGAGAAATGTTATGACTCACAATCCAAGAGCTCTGGTCAAGGTCGGCCAAAGAAGGCGAGGCTCTGATACGGGTAGGAGAAGAAGCTCTCATTGAGTCAACCCAAGAGCTTAATCTTCCTTCCCCATTGATATCGAGGTTCTCCCCATTGATATCAAGGTTCTCCAGGAGCTTCTTTGGCCTTGAAATGGAAATGTATCCACCGGCCGTTCCCGCCGTGAAAATGGACGGTTCCGACATGTTCATAGTAATTGCTAGGTTGACACGAGATTTGGTACCAGCGGCTGGAACATTTTCTTTCGTCATCTTTACTGCTTTTTAGGACTTTTGGCGAAACCAATACTATTTCTTTCTCTTCGAAAGAGGACCAAACCGAGACGATGAATACAGAAAACAGATTAGAGAAGCAATTATGGATTTTGAAGAGTAAAAACAACTTCAAACCCGAGATAAGAGGAAAACAGAGTACGAGACAATAGTTAGGTAATATGAAGAGTACAGAGCACTCGTGCTTTGAATATGAGTTATAAGAAAAGCAGAAGGAGAGCGCTGGGAAGAGAGGTATGAACAGAGACAGTCTGCGAGCAGGAAGCAAAGGTGAAAGGGAGGGAGAGTGCAAAACTATGGGTGCAAGAGAAACGTACCCCCAGCATTTACCATTTTATAGCTGTGACCCCGCACAAACGGAAAAGATCGATCGATGCCCCTACCAAAAAATAAAAAACAAAAATAAAATAATAATTCTTTTAAGTGGGACCCAGACTATATTACACCCGCAGAAATTGTGGAAGGTCCACCCCGTGTTGGGTCCCACGTCATCTTCGCCCGTCACCTCGACACGCTGGAGGAGTCATCGGTATAATTTTATATTAAATAAAATTATTGTGTTCAACGCATTACAGTAACTTATTTTAGTGTGGCTCTGGCTCCTGCTGGGCTCCCGCTATTTTTTTTTTTTCAACACTTTTTAAAATATATTTTTTAAAAATTCACATAGTATTAAAAAATACTAATTTAATGTTTATGTAAAAAAATAAAAATAAAAATAAATAAATAAAATCCAGCGGTAGTCCGAAGAATAGCTTTTTTCATTATTTTATAAATTAAAAATAACGTACCTTGCTCATAATATAACGTTGCAACTACTAATTAGTAGATAAACAGATCATAATTTACTTTGTTTGTGTCCAAAATAGTAGATAAACACAATGATTATAATGTCTACACAGCAACTGTAATGTCTAATATAATGATACCTTTCATACAATTGATCACAGTCCAAAGTCTTGAGCTTAGAACTACATGGTCAACCTGTAAAAATATTTAATTATGGACCAAATCAAATGATTCAAATCCTAAGAATCCTAACGAATGACTTCCCAAAGATGCAAGGGTAAAAAAACTTTTTAACCATCTTCAGTTGCTAGTACAGATTCTATTTTAAGCCGTTTGGACAGGGAGATAAAATTATTTTAGATGAAAATTAAATAAAATATTATTTTTTAATATTATTATTTTATAATTTAAAAATATTAAATTATTTATTATATTTTATATAAATATTTAAAAAAATTATAATAATAAGATAAGATGAAATAAAATCATTTCTATATCTAAACGAGATCTAAATGTTCATTCCCCAGGGCAAATGTCATGGATCTCCAGGTGAAATACTTGCTGCCTTGCAGGCATATAGTAGTAGAGCTGCCTTGCTGCATTGCGTCTTCACCAAATATTGGTTTTGGCCACGTGGCATTCTATAGCTCTTTAGACCAACAATTATTAATATTCCCATTTTATATTTACATAAATTTGACTAATTTATTTTTATTGATGAGATAAATGAGTTAAAAATAAAGTTAAAAAATTAAATAAAGTATTGTTAGAATATATTTTTTAATATTATTTTTGTTTTAAGAATTAAAAAAATTGAATTATTTATTTTATTTTATATTAAATTTTAAAAAAATTATAATAATTAAATAAAAAAATAAAATAAATCATTTATACTTATATAAAATAAGTTGGTGCAGGTCTCTTTTTATTAGCCTGCCAATTAAGAGAGACGAGTGAGACTTGCCCACTGAATTAAGGACATCTCCTAAGTTTGCCATGCCTTCGGAGCATCTTTGGTTGTCTTGAAATGGAGATAGTATCCAATGATGATGGGTCCTAGGTTCCCCACCCTACACGCAAACAACGTCATTGAATCTGTTGGGATTAACTAGATATCTTGCGGCTAATTTGAAGTATAATAGCCAAAGTAAATAAAAGAAAATTTGAAAATCACACAAAAAAATCAAGATTTACGTGATTTGTCTTAAACAAGCCTACATCCATTAGCGGAGTCGGTCTCAAGAAATTTACTATCACATAAATGGAATATAAGAGAGAAATCACAAATCAATTATTAATCTCAAAAGCTCCAATACATCCAATGAACTCTCAAAATCTCACAAAATGAATTCTTTATCTTTTCTCTCTATTTTGGCAGCAACACTCTTCAATACGGTGCAAAAACGTGTGTATTTATATTTAACGGCACAGGAACCCTAGTTTACAAACATTCGCTCAAGTAAGGTGTTGAGCGAATAATCTTCCTGGCGTTCGCTCGAGCTGACTATTGAGCCAGTGTTGAGCGAACGATCTGCCTGGGGTTAGCTTGAACAGGCTAGCGAGCAGATGTCGAGCGAACAATCTGTTTGGAGTTTGCTCGAGTGAAGTGTCGAGTCGAAGTTCGCTTGAGCCAAGGTTGAGCCACAGTCAATCTAAGTCTCTAGAATAACGTTTTCAACAGTAAATTAATGACCTGCAAATATTACATCCAAGCATAGAAGCAGTCATGTTGTATACAAGGATAAATCTAAGGTCATTTCCACAAAGACAATGATATTCATGTAGAGAAGAAATGTAACGAGTTGTGTTTTGTGGAAATTTTGATTCTAAAAGAGCTGTTTATACAGCTAAGGAGAGAACAACAAAGAAAATGTTAATGTACTGATGTGGTATAAACTAATGAAGAGGATGGTTTTGATTTTGGGTAAAAGAGGTTGAAAATTAAGTAGAAGTGATTCTTTGGTTGCTTGTCGAATAAAAACAAGTGAGAAAAATAAATTTCAGTAAAATAGATGTAAGAAATTAGAAGTGGCAGAAAATCAACACCTATGAGGCAATGTATCAAACACCTAGACTATGGGTATATCTCCTCCCATTCTAAACTCTGATTGATTCTTCTGACTCTATTACTCAATTGTCAATCCCTTCCAGGCATTAATAATCGAAAAACAAAGGAATTAAGCGCAGATTTCGCCAATCCTAAGTATCTTTAGAATGCAAATGAATTTACCATGAAGCACCAACTGTGAAAAACCTTGAAAAGATTACCAAGATTTTGTTGTGCATTGTGCCAACAGTAGAACAAGAACAAGAGTCTCTGGCTTTACTTTTCTCAAAAATCAACTTGCAAAACAATAGAATGAAATTAACCATGCCGAAATTACTTTAATCAGTAGTTTGAAACAAAAGAATCCATAATCCGTAGCTCAGGCTGAAAGCTTAGTAGGGGTGTAACCGGTGCGGTCCGGTTTTGGACAAAATTTAGGACCGAACCGGTATATACCGGTTTTGTATTTTTCAAAACCGATTACGCACCGGTTACTCTCCTAAACCGGTACTTCCAATTTTACAGGTTTCCAGTCCGGTCCGGTCCGGTTTTCCAGTTTTTTTAAAATGTAAGTTTCAAAATTTGTCATTAAAAATTTGTTTATAAAAAAAATGATTTAAAAAAAATGTTCTATACTTTTATTAATATATTAGACTATATAATAATATTAATATTAGACTATTGGTATAGTTATAAGTTATATATTAGTATCAGTTATAAACAATATATTTAATATTAGTATTAGTTATAAACTTTTAGTAAAAACTTGTAGTATTAATTATAAGTATAACAATAGTCATTAGTCTATATTAGACTATTAGTATTAGTTATAAATTTTTAGTGATTTAGTATTAACATTTTATGTAATAATTTATAAATTATAAGAAGAAATTATTTCATATATGAATATATATATATAATTATATATATTATATATAAAAATTTCACATAAAAATTTATAATTATGCATAATATATAAAACTTTTATATATTAATATATATATAATATTTTGTATAAAATTTATATATACAATAATACAAATATTATTATTTTTATATATTTTTTATCAACCGGTCCGGTTAGGTCTGAAAAATCCTAAAACCGGAACCGGATCAAAATTGGCCGGTTTTCACATTCTAAGAACCGGTTCCAGACCAGACCAATTCAAAATCGGACCGGACCGGACTGGTTTTTCAATTTGAAGTTACATCCCTAAAGCTTAGCTTTCCATGGTCGTTAAGAATTCGAATAAAACTCCAGAACAACAATAGCATAAAGCAAAGGTAGCGAAACTGAAGGAAGAAAAAAAAAATAGAGAATCCCCCACCAGAATGGCCCTGCCTTCTTATATATCACCCCCTTTTCCTCCTTTCTCCCTCTTCTCACAGACATCCTTTTGTCTAGCTGGCGTAATATATTTTCTCCCTTCCTTGCTAATGTCCAGAACCTTCTACTTATTACGCCTTCATTATCAATTTTGCTTCAACTTAGCAAATGTGTACTAGGTTGGGCTGTGTCAAATTCTTTAGTGTGTAACCTGCTTGTGCGTGACTTTGAGCCTATAACCAGTACATATTTATCAAACTCATAAGACCTAGCCCAATTCAATCACTTTAAACCCAAGATGCCCCTATCTGCCCACTCACATAAAAACTGCTAATTTGTAACATAAATCTCTGTCTAACATGTATAACCTGCTCAACAAAGCCATTTAATTATGCACAAATCAACAATTTTTTTATCATTAATCAAAAATCTAGCCACCATTCCAACAGAATCTCACTCATCTATCGTATTAAATGCACCCCTACATTAACTGCACCCCTGCTAATATAGGATAAGGGATAGGACTGAGCAACAACTTCGTAACTCCGATTATGTTCGACATCCACTTTGATTATTTGTTTTTTAAATGTAAAACGACATTGTTTTAGATCATGTAGGTTGCACTGTGCTTCTGTAATTGAATGAAAGAGTGTTGTTCAATTTAAAGTGGAACGACGCTAATTAATTTAAAGTGGAGTGGAACAACGCCATTTAAGGCTCGTTTGTTTTCGAAAATGAGATGAGATGAGATGAGATTAAAGTTAAAAAGTTGAATAAAATATTGTTAGAATATAATTATTAATATTATTTTTATTTTGAGATTTGAAAAAATTAAATTGTTTATTTTATTTTGTATTGGAAGTTGTCTTTGTTGATCTTTGTTAGATCTAGTGAGACTAGAGTTCACTAGATGAGTGAGACATGCCCACTGAATCAAGGGCATCTCCTGACTTAGTCATGCCTAAGAAACAACTTTGGTTGTCTTGAAATGGAGATAGTCTCCAATTTTGAAGGGTCCTAGGTTCCGACCCTACACGTATACAATGTCATTGAATATGTTGGGATTAAATGGATATCTAGCGGCTAATTTGAAGTATAATAGCGAAAACAAACAAAAGAAAATTTGAAAATCACACAAAGAACACCAAGATTTACATGGTTTGGCTTGAACAAACCTATGTCCACTGGTAGAGTCGGTCTCGAAGAATTCACTTTCACAAAAATAGAGTACAAGAGAGAAATCACAATTTACTACTCAATCCCAAAAGCCCAAAAACAACCAATGAGCTATTCAAATCTCACAAAGAGAGTTTTGTCTCTTTTCTCTCTGTTATGGCCGCAACACTTTTGTTTTTGCTAATTGTTTGTGTTTCTTTTGCTTTGGTTGTAGTGTTTCTTTCGGTTTATTTTATATTGTGGTTTTATGATTTAAGTTTTGTGATGCTTGGTTTTGGGCCTTTTGATTATTTCAATCCCCTAGGTGTTTGGTTGTAACCACTGTTTTCCTCCGTCACAAGTGAGGGCTATCAATAAACTTGGGGTACCATTTTTTTTTAAATGGCCGCAACACTCTTCAAGACTATGCAAAAACGTGTGTATTTATACTTAACGGTGCAAGAACCCTAGTTTACGAACATTCGTTCGAGCGAGGTGTCGAGCAAACAATTTGCTTGGCATTTGCTCGAGCTGACTGTGGAGCGAGTGTTGAGCAAACAACCTATCTGGAGTTCGCTTGAGTAGATGTTGATTTGTCTGGGGTTCGCTCGAGCGGACTGTCGAGCCAAAGTTCACACGAGCTATAGTCAAGCCAAGTCTGTAGAATGACGTTTTCAATAGGAAATCAAGCCACAATCCCAACAGAATCTCACTCATCTATCGTATTAACTACACCCCTATGAATACAGGATAAAGGATAGGACTAGGATGGGCAACAACTCTGTAACTCTTATTCTATCCGGCATCCGCTCCGAGTGTTTTTTTTTTTTAAATGTAAAACGACATCAATGTAGATCATGTGGGCTGCACTGTGCTTCTGTAATTGAATGAAACAACGCCGTTCAATTTAAAGTGGCAACACTGTTTAATTTAAAATGGAACAATGCCGCTTAAGATTAAGAGGGATAAAAAACAATGGAACATTTTCTCCCTCTTTCACTGTCTCTTCTCTCTTCTCTTCTCCCTCACTTTGATTTCGAGAATCCCTTTATTAAGTTCATCCACTGTTCTTTATACGAGAAGCTTTTGAACAAAAGAGAAGACTATTACCCATCCTGATAAATCCATACCTTGGTTTGCCATGCCTTTGTTCAATTGATCTTCAGCCGAGCTTTTGGCGATTTTAGGTAATGAGCCGGTTCCTCCCCCTTCAGCTCTTACGTGTAGCATTCCATCGCCAGCACCTATTTGTCTTGAATTATTCCTAGGCCCTCCCGTTGGGAACTTTATCTTCAAATGGTACATCAAAGTCACCATCTTCAAGCTATTCAACATTGGCTACCCGATTATGGCATTGTAAAAGGTATGGGTCTTGACCACGAGGAATTCGCCACGACGGTCATCATAAATCTCTCAATCCTGATGGTCATGGGCATGTTTATGGAACCCAGTGACTATAATACCTCATCAAAGAGTCCTCTCAGCGGCTTGGGAAATGGTTGCAATCGGTCATGGTTGATCCCCATTTTGGTGTAGGCCCCTTGGAAAAGGATGTCGGTCGAGCTGTCATTGTCTATCAATATCCTCCTAGTAGTGTAATTGCGAACTAGCATGATTACCACCAGGGCATCATCATGCGGATAGATCACCCCTTTGTGGTCGGCATCATCGAAGGAGACTACCACGGTGTTTTGGGTTCGGGCCTGCTTGAGTGGTCTCTCAACACTTAAGATTTCCTAGTATCTCTCCTTCTGGGCATATGCTTTCCTACCGGATTCAGACGCACATTGGCTGGCGAGTCCCCAGCTATGGTATGGATCTCGCTCAAAAGCATATTGTTCTGATTCCACCGTAGAGGACTTTCTTCTTTTATCCTCACGCTCCTCCTCATCGGGCTCTCACTTTGATGATCTTGTCGCCTGGGTTCCTGCCTTTCTCCAATTGCTTGCCTAGGGGATGACAAGCAGCGAGTGCATAAATGTCCTCGGATTTCTTCTCGGATCTCCTCCATCTTCTTCCTCAAATGGTGAAAACTTCGGTCCAATGGCCCTCCAAATTGTGATAGGTGTAGTATTTGCAAGCCCTCTGGTCGCAGCTGTTGTCTTCCTACAGTCGCTCCTCGTTCTGTGTTTACACGTGCATGCTTGAGTATGACTTCCAGTAGGCAGTGCACTGTTGCTTCTTTTCTCATGTTGCCCATTCTTTAGCTTGGGTTCCTTCTTGTTGATTTTTGTACTAGCGCCCCGTTTGGATCTGCTTACCGACTTCTCTCCTCCTACGCATCTTGGGGTGATGAGGGCTCTGAAGGTTTCTTCGGTGTTAACAAAGTTATGAGCTCAATCCCTAAAATCTCGCAGGGTGGCTGGGATCTTTCGTGCTATTTCCGCCTTGAAGTGGCTTCTGGACCAGAAGCTACGCAAGAGTACTGCCAGAGTGATTTTCTTGTCTTAATTATCCATGATCATTCGCTCCATGTTGAACTGATCCAAATATGCCTTCAAGCTTTCTTCCTCTCATTGTTTCACCATGAGCAGATAGGCAACTGACCAGCTTCTCTTTCAGCTATTGAGCTAGGAATTGTCGGCCTAATTCCTCAAAACTATGGATGGTTCTCGGTTAGAGGGCTCCGAACTGTGGCCTGGCAGAGCCATTCAGCTTCAAGGGATTGCTCGGCACATGGGTCTTAAACTGTTTCCAGATGTTCGACAAAGACCTTCAACCCATCGTACATCTCTATTTGGGGGGCTCTGAACTTAGGCAAAAGCGAGAATACCATCACTTTGGCACTATAAGGGAGGTGTATGCTACTGAGCAGCTTATCCACGGAGGATGATCCCCCTATTCTCTTTGCCATTACCTCCTATTTGCCCATAAGGCTGCATAACTCGTCGGTCATCCTCTTCTGTTCTTCGCCTTTGGGTGGTGCCTGCATTTTGTCATTCCTCCTCTACCCACTTAGTCCGGCTTGGCTCAGCGCCCTCTTTGAACTCAGCATTTCTCCATTTGAGCACCTTGTTTTCCCGTCAAAGGGCCTCCATGTCCAAGGCCATTTTCTTCACGCGTTCCTCCATTTCTACAAATTTCCCTTCCATGTTCCCAACGTAACTTCCTGTTCAAGTGTTGCTCAGGAACGTGTCGTAGCTGGCATATGGAAGGCACAATAATGTTGTTTGATAACATGAAAATGATCTCATAGACGGCGTCGACTGTTAAGACGTGTTTTATAACCACAAGCTTTGAACTGCATTCTGAACCAGCAAAAGGAAGAAAATGGGGTGGTCAGGTGTGTTTGGGACACCTCGACCATTGGTATGGGCATTTGACATCACATTTAATGCGGTTGATCCAGTTCGGATTGTAATACCGGTATGGTCGACCATTGGTATGGTTGTTCCTCATTGTTTTTATTTTTTTTTCATCATTATTCTTAGATTGTAATATTAATACTTCTCAATATACTTGTAAATTTTTTATTGAAATTGTAATTTTGAACATATTCTTATATTTGTTAATATTGAGATTCTAATATTGATTTTATTATAACTTAAAATCTAAACAATATTGATTTTTTTGTTAGTGCATAGTATAATTATTATTTTTTATATTGTGTCTACTAATAAATATAGATTTTAATTTTTATGTGAAATTATATTACTTGGGTCAAATGGATATGCAGATTTGTTCAACCCATTTATATGAAATGGATTGAAATGAGTCACATCGTGTTAATCAATTTCTAATTAATTATTAAACAGGTGACACGACATGACCTATTATTTAATTGGGTTTGAAGATTTAAAGATTTGACACGTTTAGCTTAACAGATCGGGTTCGGATTGAGCCATTTAGTTGAATATCCATAACTTGACACAACACAAATACGAACACGATCCACAAACATAAATTGCCACCCCTACCCCTAAGTATCTCCATTTCTAGACCTCAGTACATCGGGACATCCTAACACCACACGTGTGCCATGGCATATTTAGGATATCCAACCTTTTGTTTTTTTTTTTTTCCTTCTCATATGATACTAATTTGGGGTGATAAACAGTTCAGTAGGACCGAACGAATTGACCAGACCAGACCGAGATTGAGACCGGTCGGTCTCGGTCCACGATCTAAGGTTTTCTCAGACCGAACCGAATGAAAATTAAAAAAAATATATATTATATATATTATTTATATAATAATTGTATAATTAACAATATAAAATTTTAAATATGTTATTAACACTTGTTAATATTTAATGAATTAACTAATATATAACATCAATTGGTTAATTATATAGTAATTATATAAATTAATAATATAATTTTCATCTAATTTATTATCATTAACCATATAAAATATTTTTTTATTGAGTTTGTTACATAATCCACATTAATAACTTACTTAATTTAATTTAGTATTTTCAATAAATTTTTTTATTAATTATTTAAAAAAAATAGGCCGGACCGAATAGACCGACCTGATTGGTCAAGTCCGGTCCCTATGAGTATTCGGTCCAATCCGATCTGAAAAAATAATGGACTGAAAATATACGATCTATCGCCGGACCGGACCGGATCGAACCGGACCATTTGCACCCTTAATACTAATTATGATCTGAGTACACATGGTGCATTTCCGGCAAACCTTACATTGATTTGTGGGTCCAAATCCAGCCCACGTGTCGGGAATAAGCAGCCGATAACTGACACATTTACTTGCTTTTTCATTGTTTGTTCAGAAATGCTAAACATTCCCAATTCGGGATGTAAAAAGTGTTCCGAATAAATTTTTTTTTATTATTATTATTTTCTTAGTGATTAAGAAAATTTTTTTTAATGATATTGTAAATTTTTTTCAAAAAATATTTATGATAATTAAAAAAATATATGAAAAAAATAAAAAATAAAATATGGTGCTCGGGATGTGCAATCGAGAGTTTTTTTGGGTAAGTGTAGTACTGCTCTTGTTTGTTGGGGTAGGCTTTCAACTTTTAGTTTTAATGTTTGGTGAGCTCATGTTGTTGTCCTAGTTTTACCATAGGAGTTTCCAATAAATTTCGTTGCTTTGTTTGCTGGAGTATTAGGACTAGTTTGGCAAGTATTGTGAGATATTGCCATGAAAAAAAAAAGTACTGTGAGATATTTTTAGATATTTTATTTTCAAAAATTTCTCAAATATAAATATTTTTTAATTTTAAAACTTATAATTTTTTTCATTTAACCGTTAGAATTTTCTTAAAATTTTTTAAGTAAAAGATAAAATCAATACAAATTTTTTAAATTTTAAATAAAAAATAATATTCAAACAATTTTTTAATTTTATAATATTTTTATTCAATTTTATCTCAATTTCTCTAAAACTCAATAAAATATCTTAACTCAAATAATTTTATTACTATTTACAAATATTCTAAATATTTTAAATATCCAACCGCATCCTAACTCAAGAGTGTTTAGTTTCCAATTATTTCTTGCATTTTAAGGTGCAAGTATTTGAAACATGTGGTTATGGTGAGACTCTGAGAGTGATTAGTTGTCGAGCTAATCTTTGGATTGTTGAGCTCAATTTGACTAAAAAAATTTGAACTCGAGCCCGAAATTTTTTTTCAATTTTTGTTCGAGCTCAACTCTGTAAGCTAAGTTTTCAACTCGAGCTTGATACAACAAAAAAAAAAAAACAAAAAAAAAAAAAAAAGAGCTCAAGTCAAGTCGAGTCGAGCCGAGCCGAGCCGAGCCGGAGTTGTTTATTTGTTTATTTTCGAATAAAATTTAATAATTAAGAAATTAGATAAATAAAAAATAGAAAATAAAAAATTTAATAAAATTCTTACAACTAACAAGTAGACCCATTGAAAATTGTAAAAATTTATAAATAATTAATATATAACTAGTTTATATTTGCCCAAAATATCCATATATTATATGCGTGCATAAATTATTAATAGATATAGATAGTATGATAGTATATATCAACATTTAATTATATGGTTCCTATATACTAGTATATGAAATTATTAAATTTTATCGACTAACTATTGTACAAATTATAAAAGAGCTAAAAAGTACATTTAATATATAGGCATATGTAATTAGATTACATACTATGTATTTAATTATAAAACCTCTTATACTTATATTATTAACCAATATATATATATATATATATATATATATATATATGTGTGTGTGTGTATGTGTGTATACACATCTATAAATGCATGATTGAGTTTTAATCAAGGCAAGTTATCGAGTCGACTAGAGCATAAACACGTGGGCCTTATCGAAATTTAGCCGAGTCGAATCTAGTTTAGCCGGATATGTATTATTTACTAATTGACCAGGTATCTACTGTCACGAACGTGCTTTTTTTTTTTTTATGAGTCGAATTCGATTTGAGTTTAACTGAGTAGATATCGAGCAAACTATCGAACAGACTGATTTATTTACAGCCTTAATCGTAGCTAGGTGTTTGGTATCTGAAACACTTTGATTCTTCTTTGAACTTTCTTTTTCCTTCTTTATAATTGAGCCTTTTTTTATTAATCTTATATTAATTAGCACAGGGTTGTAACGTCACGAAGGCAGACTTCTAAACTAAAAAAATATAAGAACGGAACATAGATATTTATAGGGTCTCCATTTTTTTTTTATATTTTTACTTTCGATCACTAGTCGACTACCCAGCTCTTACTATTGAGCGCAATTGCTAGTTCGCTATTCCTTTTGTATATTTAAAATCCAGTTTAAACATCTTTAAACATGTTTTTTTGGTAAAGATACCAATTTATTAGTAGTAATTTTTTTAAACATTTATTTTTAAAAAGAAAAATAAAATAAAATGTTCTAGCGGTCAAATCCAACGGCAAATCCAAGAGGCAAACTGGCATTTTCCTTTTAATTCTTATTATTTAGGCCCATAGATTTTAGGGAAAATATTTGGTGATTAAATAACATGTCATTTGTAAACTTTAATGTAGCAAAGAGGAACTCAAACAAACTTTTTCGTCAAGGGTGGGGTATAGGCGTTTTGCTCTGACAAAATAGTTCTCTTAGACAATAGTCTAAAGAGGGAAGTTATGGCTGAGGAAATAACAAGAACGTGGAAGGGATTATCGTTCACTAAGGCAGAAAAAGATGAGATTGTTCCGTCGGAAGAAAAGGTTGTCATACACTCAGATATAAAAGGTGATGACTATCTTCTTGCTCTACTTGTCAATGAAAAAAATGCAAACAAGGAGGCTTTTATATCAACGATGGCCAAGGTTTGATACTCGGAAGGATGTGTAAGTTTTCGTGACTTGGGTGATAATAGGTTTTTGGGGGAGTTCCAAAACGAATCAGATAAAGAAAAAGTAATGCATGGCCATCCTTGGTCATTTGACAAGCATTTGATTAGTCTCCAGCACTTTGATGGGAACTTGTCACCAAACGAAGTACAATTTAAGCTTGAACCCTTCTAGGTGCAGTTACACAATCTTCCTTTCGCTGCGATGGCATAGGAACTTGGCCAAGGTATTGGCTCATGCATGGGAAAGGTTCTCAAAGTGGAGGTGGGTCAAGAAGGTAGAGGATGAGGAAGATTTCTCAAAATTCGAGTTGAAGTGGATATATCAAAGCCTTTGATTCGAGGACATCTTTTTAAGCATTCGAGGCAAGCAAATGTTAATTCAATTTAAGTACGAAAGGTTGCCAAATTTCTGTTTCAAGTTTGGCATTTCGAATCATAAAGATAGGCACTAAACTGAAGTTGGATGACCAAAACCAAGAACAATATGGTCAGTGGTTGCGTGCAACGCTAGTCACCAATGTGAGTTCTATGGCCAAGAAGTATGGTGGCACTATGGATTCCAATAGCCAAGGCTCTCGACGATAAGGGGATTCCGATGAGACGAGCAATAGGACCTCTGAGAAAGGAAAGGAGAAAATTTTTTAGGGAAGTCAGGCGCAATCAAAGGAAGTTGGAGGAGATAATGGCAATTGTCATGGCATTGAGTCTTTGAAGGAACAATTCTCGGCTAAAGACAAGGAAGACTTGCCTTACTTGGCTGCCAGTAACGAAAATTTTGTAAGTGAAACATCTTCTCTGTATGATGTGCAAGATTCCTTTAATAAGGAAGTTAGGGAGGATATTCCTTTGGTAATGGAGCTAGAGATCAGAAATTCTCATTCTCATTCTTTACCTAGTACACATCCTTTAAATATCCATGCTGATCTGAATTATGATTTTGTCCATCCAAGATTACAAGACTCTCCTACAAAACCTAGTAGGGTCTCCACATGGAAAAGGAAAGCTAGGGGTAGATGCAATGCTCAATCTAGAAAGTGTAAAAACACCCCACTTGGAAAGAGTAATAAGAGATCAGTGGTCAATAGCGAAGGGAATTTGCTGAATACTCCTGTGTGTAAGAAACTTAAAGCTTAGCTCACACATGTAAGGAGCTTAACTCAGGTTGAATTGGTGGAGGTTGCTTTGCAGCCCCACCATCAACAATGAATTATCTAAGTTGGAATTGCTGAAGGCTTGGGAACCCTTGAACAGCTCGTGAGCGTCACCAGTTGGTGAAATTTAAGTGCCCACAGTTGGTCTTTCTTATGGAGACTGAGTGCTACAAAGATAAGGTGGAGAGAATCAAGAACAGAATTGGCTTTGATAGTAGTTTTGTGATTAATAACAAAGGTTGGAGTTTTGGGGGGGGGGGGGGGTGGTGTTAACCTTGTTATGGAAGGCTAGTGTGGTGGTGGAACTAAAATCATATACTAATTGGCACATTTCAATGCGGATAACTTGTCCTACAGATGGGGGAAATGGCTATTCACTTGTTTTTATGGTAATCCTAAAATTGCAAAGAGTATGGAGAGTTGGAAGCTGCTTCAAGAACTAATGCCCCAAGTTAACATGGCCTGGCTTTGTGTAGGAGACTTTAATGAGATACTGAAGCAATCTGAGAAGTTTGGAGCTGCCACAAGACTCACCAAATAGATGGAGAGTTTCCAATCTGCTAGAGAGTTTCAAATCTGCTATAGAGATTCTGTGAGATGCACTATCTTGGTTATCTTGGTGATAAGTTCACTTGGAAGAATAATATAGATGGTGAAGCCTTTACTAAGGAAAGGCTTGATAGAGCCTTTGGTAACTAAGCATGGATCAACAAGTTTGGAGATCACTCAATGCACAACTTAACTGCAAACTATTATGACCACAACCCCGTCCTGACTTCTTTACAGATCCAAACTTCACCCAGTAACAAAGAAAGAATATTTAGATTTGAAGCCACTTGGTCTAATAAAGTAGATTGCATTCACTTGATTCAGAGTGCATGGCAAGCTAGCACAAGCTCTTCGAGTAAAGAGAGTAAAGAGATGTACCGAGACAAAGGCAAATTGATCAAATCGTAGTGTGAAATGTTGAGTATGCTACATGAGCTAAATGAGGGTCATTTGAATAATGACATAATGACATTAAAAGGCTGCAAAAGGAAATTGACTGTTTACTTGAAGAGGAACATACAAAGTGGAAGCAAAGGGCTAAACAAACATGGCTCAAGAATGGGGACAAGATTATAAAATGCTTTCACAATTGTGCCAATCAAAGAAGAAGGCCAAAAGGATACACCATTTAACCAATGCAGATGGCCAAGTGACTAAAGTACCTGAGGAGATCAATGACATGTTTCAGAGGTATTTTAAGAGCTTACTCGAGTCTATCAGGCCTACAGGTATTGATTCTTGTCTGGAATCCTTCAAGACCACAGTTACAGAAGAGATTAATGCAAGTCTTACTAGGAAGTTCATTGCAGAAGAGATTAAAGAGGCCATTTGTAGTATGAATCCTTTGGGGAGCCCTAGTCCTGGCGGCTTCCCTGCAGTGTTTTATCAAAAACATTGGGATATAGTTGGCCCTGGTATTAGTGATGTTGTGCTTGAAGTTCTGAATAAAGGAAAATGGTCTGAAAGCTTGAATGAAACCTTTATTACCCTTATCCCTAAATCCAAGTCTCCTCTCCAAGTAACATAATTCAGACCCATTAGTCTCTGCAATGTCTTATACAAAATCATTGCAAAATCTTTGGCTAATAGGTTAAAAGCTATCCTCCCTGCAATTATCTCACCCACTCATAGTGCATTTGTGCCAAGCAGACATATAACTGACAATGTCATTGTTGCATTTGAATCTATGCATACTATGAAGACTTGTATGAAAGGAAAGGAAGGATTCAGGGCTCTAAAACTAGACATGAGCAAAGTTTATGATAGAATTGAATGATCATTTCTAAGGTTTGTTATGGAGAATATGGGATGTGATCAAAGGTGGATTGTTGTTGTCATGAAATGTGTGTCTTCAATTTCATATTCTCTGATTATTAATGGTGCTTCATAGGATAAGTTCACTCCATCTAAGGGCAATTAGGCAGGGTGCTCCCCTCTCACATTACCTATTTATCCTTTATTCTGAGGTTTTTATTAACTTACTCAACACAGCAGAAGCTATTGGTTTGATCACTGGCCTCCCATTGGCTAGAGGTCAAATGCACATTAATCGTCTGTTTTTTTTTCCAGATGATAGTCTCCTCTTTTGTAAGGCAAATTCTTTGGAGTGGAGCAGGTTGTTCATGCTATTGGACTCATGAAAATGCTTCAGGTCAAACGCTCAACAAAGACAAGACCTCCATCTTCTTCAACAAGAACACTCAAGAAGAGAATAAACAAATCATCACTAGCATTGCAAGTATTAGGGCCACCACCTCTTATGAGAGATACTTGGGATTACCAACACTGGTGGGGAGATCTAGAGCTAATTGATTCAAAGGCACAATTGACAAAGTGTTGGACAGGTTGAGAAATTGGAACACTAAATACCTCTCACAAGCAGGCAAGGAGATCCTCCTTAAAACAGTGGTGCAAGCCATCCCCACTCATAGCATAGGTTTGTTCAAACTTCCTAAACACTCGCTACAAACTCTTAACAAAGTTATGAGCAAATACTAGTAGGGTTAATAGGCACAAGAGAACAAGATTCACTAGGTGAGTTGGTAGCAAATGAGAAGAGCTAAGAAGATTGGAGGCTTGGGATTCAGGGATTTCAAGAACTTTAATACTGTTATGTTGGCCAAACAAGGATGAAGGCTTATTCAAAATCCCCACTCCCTTGTTGCTCAAGTTCTCAAAGCAAAGTACTTCCCAACTATTGATTTCTTGAAAGCTAAACTGGGAAGTGATCCTTCTTACATATGGCAAAGTATCTTATCTGCAAGACCTCTTTTGGAGGATGTCCTTTTATGGAAGATTGGCAATGGAGAGGCAGTTAGTATTTGTAGTGACAAGTGGCTTCCTCAGCATACCACTTTTAAACTACAAACCTCAATTAGGTTTCTACAAGCTGATACCGAAGTTTCTAATCTTATTGACTCAGCTACTCATTAATGGAAGGAATCACTAGTTAATGTCACATCCTCCAGAAAAGAAGCAGCATGTATAAAAGCTATTCCTATTAGTTGCCGCAACAAGCTTCATAAAAGGATCTGGAGGTGCACTGCTAAGGGTAACTTTATTGTCAAAGTGCATATGATCTCTGTGGAGAACTACAAGATCGTGACAAAGGTCAGTCCTCAGCCCTACAATCTAAGCAAGATGAGTGGACCAATATATGGCACCTGCAAGTCCCTAATGCCAATAAGACCTTCCTTTGGAGTGCCTATCTTGATGCACTTCCAACAAGAGCCAACCTATCCAAAAGAAAGGTAGTTGATAATCCTGAGTGTCCTCTTTGTAAATAACATCCTAAAACAGTGGAGCATGTGCTATGGGAATGCATTTCAACTAGTGGTGTATGGGGGCAATGCACAACCAATATTCAAAAAAAGTGGATCACAAAGCTAGGCTTTCAAGGAACAAGTGGAGATAATGTTTGCTGCATTAAATCAGACAGATATGGAGGAATTGTTGTAATTTTCTGGTTGATATGGAAGAGGAGAAATTAATATATTTTTAAGCATAAATTTACACATCCTTCTACACTAGTGCAACAAGCCAATGACTTACTCCTTGAAGTTAGACAAATCTCAAAATCCTCTGGATGCACTGAAACTAGTGTGCCTATGAATGAAGCATGGCAGACCCTTCCTCAGGGAACTTTCAAGCTAAACTGGGATGGTGCTCTAGACAGAGTTCATTGCAAGGTGGGGATTGGAGCTGTTATTCGTGATTGGGAGGGCAAGATCAAGGCCACACTTAGAATGAGGAGGGACTTGTTCCCTGACCCTTTTCTAGTAGAGGTAGTAGCTGCTCTCTAGGCCATTTTATTTTGTCATGACTTGGGTTTTAGAGATATTATTTTGGAAGGAGATTATTTGCAAGTAGTTCAAGGGCTAAAAGTTCTGAAGAGATTGGAACTAGTACTGGTATGATATTGGCTAATTCAAGATCTTTACTGGCTAGTTTTGATACTTGGGGCAATGCAACATACTAGTAGGAACAACAATAGAATTGTAGATGCTCTTGGAAAAGATGCTCTGGCTTTACATAATTCTCTCATTGTATTGGAGGAAATTCCTCCTTGTCATCTTCCTCTTTTATAGAGACTTTTGAATAATACAATGTTGTTTATATATATATAAAGTGTAGTAATTAAGAGTTAAGAATAATGTAGGGACGAGTATGGTCGTAGATGATGCATATCGTGTGACATATCCTTGCAATGCGTAAATAAGGGTAGGTTTGGATAGTAAGTTAAGTTGAAAGTTGAATAAAATATTGTTAGAATATTATTTTTTAATATTATTATTGTTTTAGGTTTGAAAAAATTGAATTGTTTATTATATTTTAAGATTAATTACACTTTACCCCCTCAAACTCTCACTCAATGCACAATGTGCCTTCAAAACTAATATCTGCATCAAAGTGGATCCTCGAACTTTCAAATTTTCCCAATCCCTCCCTTTCGTCTACCAGCAGCGTTAGATCTAACGAAAATTCACTGCATGTGCTGCTCATGTGCATATCATTTATTATAAAGATGTCATTTTCATCTAATTTATTATCATTGACCATATAAAATAAAAAATAATATATATTATCAATTAATAATAAATCATAAATCATTTGCTTTTGCCAATAGGGGATCAGGAAAGAAGGATATTTTCTTCCTCCTAGTAGCTATAACTTTAGCTTCCCAGTTCCTTACTATAATACCAATTCCAATGCATCATTTGTTCTTATCTATGGCAATGTTCCAATTGATCTTGAAGTACTCTGAGGGAGGAGGTTCCCATTTCTAAACAACATTACTAGTAGGGGCATGATTGCTAGATCTTTTAGCCTTACTCTCCTTCAGCTGTTGTAAAGCTTCGATCGATTGATGAAACTCTTCATTTGGATGTTTGAAATCACTTTGAAGCACAAAAGTATTCCTTCTCTGGCAAACTCTTCGAGCCACTACTTCTTTTTCAAAGTCAGTACATAATCCTAAGAATAACTCTAAAAGAGACTTCTACCAACAGACCCTTTTTTGCAGTTGTTTAGAGCATTGCCACCAAACATCTTGGGCAGTATATAATAGTTAATAGTGCTTTTGTAGAGAATGTGAATATCAGCATTAAATATGAGAGATCCATATACCATATATTAGCAGTAGTGGCTTAAACTATTTCCTAATTGCAAAACATGTTGGCCAGAGACAATATGTCATAAAGACTCCAGATACGATATACAATGCTTGTGCATGGCTAGGGACTGGGGTTTCTAAAGTTAAATGTACTATAATTTTAGTTTAATAGAGTTTTATATCAGTTAAACATTGAGCTTATTGGCAGTAGGATTTGAGTCCCATAGAGTTTCTATCCGAACTCTGAAATTTAAAATGGGAAAGAGATTGACATATAAAATATTCTTCTGATCGGAATTTTAAGAAAACATTAAATGAAATGTGCACATATTAAATCTTTTATCATGACCCACTTCATGATGCATTATCTCTTTTTCACTTTATACTTTAGAGTTAAAATAAAGCACTCTAAAATATCTTAATTGCGAACAATGTAGATGACCGTTAATTTTCTTGATAGTAAGAGGAAGTAGCGCCATAAATGATTGGAACCGAGAAGTCCTTGTGTTTTGGGGTAGCCATCAAGTCTTGTAGTCCAGCTAGGAATAGCTCATATTATTTGCCCTCCTTGAGTTTTGAACTTTCAACTACTCATTCACTGGATCTGCTAATTAGGGCATTGGTATTGGTTTAGGCAAAATTTTAGGTATATTTTAACTAATATGTTACTTTTTGCATTTTGTTTATCCACTTAAAATTTAAGTAATCCACATAGGATAGTCATTTCACTCTCTATAATAATAAAGTATTATTATTTTTTAACTTTTTTATCTACTTTGTTAAGACATTTTTTTTAATATAATTTATTTTTATTTTCATAATTTCTAACCATAAGTGAAAAAGTATTTGTATTTAAATATACATTTATGTGAGCCATAAGAGTGAAAGACTGTTTTTGTAAGATAGAGGATCAGAGAGAGAAAAATAAAATTAAATAAAGTTGCCTAAAGCCACAGTACCATTACAAATATGTAATGATCATATTGTTGGTATAATGAATGATCTTGACTATTTTATGCCTAATTCAATGCAGACACATTTCAGACCAAAATAGTCATATTATTGCTTGCTAGATCATATATTGGCTATTCGGATGGAACAGCACTAAGTACAAGAGGCAAATTTTATTGGCTGCCGATGTACAAAATGTGTCCCCCACTTAGCAACTGGATGCCTGCCAGCTTACAGCTCGCTGCTCTCTAAGAGCAAGGTTTTGATTCCCTTGTTAAGGACATTGAATTGATTAGGTGTACGTGCATAACCTAAATCAATTGGGATATATGAAACTTATAAGTTCAGAGGACAGATCAGACTTTTGAACCTCAAAGTGCATCTCAAATTGAATTGGATATATCATCATAAGTACTGGGAATGAAAATGTCTGTGACCATATAATCGTGGGACGCGAGTAGAAGTGTTTGCTGAAGGCCTGCCAAAATGCATGGCAGAGAGCAAAATATCTTGTGTTATGTTCATAATTATGGTGAGTTTCTTTATTCTTTTTCTTTTTTTCTTTTTTTTTTTTAAATAGATTTCATTCATTCATAAAAGTAAAGTTATTGTTGTTACTACTACATACCGAGAAAAATCCAGATTACAAGCCAACTATTCACAGTTGAGACTCCACCAGTACACAAATTCTTTTGTAACTAATATGGTCTTAATATCTATTACTCTCTACAGATAAACCGTCTAAGAAACCACACTCTGCCTAAAACAGAGATTTCAAACCCCACGTGCACCTTCCAGAGGAGGAGGTGACTTTCTCTTTATGGACAAATATCCAAGAGACTTTTTTTTTTATTAATAACTTAAAACAAAGGAAATAACAAAAAAAAGTAAATGATACATGAAAAAATAGCAAAATACAGCTTGGAAAGCTGTAAATCCGCATTTTCAACCTTAGAGAAAATCAAAAAAGCAAACATAGGGAATGCCAAGTATGAAAAAAGAAAACCTTGGAAGTATAGTGAACAGTCGAGTATGAAGAAACTAATAGCCATGATCCCAACCGTGCGTGACAGCGATAAAGCTCCCCTTGCGGTGCCGCCCTGGTCCCCTTTGTGTGGCTGAAGAAGATCAATTTTATGAAACCACTTTCAATATATAATTTTGCAAATAAAAGACATTAATTACTACATCTCCCGGCCTAACATACTAAACCATGACATAAATATATTAACAAAAACTCTAGAAAAACAATCGAGATCTCGTAGAAGACAAAATTAATTCTCCTAATACTAGTGATCGCATCATCTTATTCTCTAGTCTCTACACGGTCAGCATACGAACATGTAAAAGTCGAAATCCTTTTTCTGGGAAGTTTTAATTTCCATGGCAAGATTTTCACCAAATCACTTGAAAATTGGTGGGTCAGGTCGGCACGCCGCCATATGGTGGGATAATATCTGTACCAAGCATATATATTAATCTGATTGGGTGGAGTAGAACCGCGTAGCTTAGGACGATACCTCATAAGTAGAAAGGCATCAAATCAGTGGAGAAAAAGAGGTAGTAACATACCAAATGACCGCCTGTAGTCAATTAAGGTATCCCAGCACTTACATAAGAGTCCATGTGAAGGTCAAGAAAACAAAAGAGAAGTCATAGATTTACACTTGTGGGCAGGAATTATGCACGAAGCTGAATAGGGTACGTTATACGTAGCTGATGATCAGGACCATGCATAAGTACTCGTACATGTCGACCGACAGTCGAGGAACCAGAAATTTTACCGAGGAGGGCAACTTTCTAATGCGTAATATTATATACATTTATGTATCAAATTTCATGTACAATTTATATATTTTAGAATCATGATCATTAATAATATAATACTACAATTGAGACCTTAAATAAGTTTTCTTGCTCAATGAAGTCTTGACAAAACTTCTCAATTATTTTTCATATAGATCATTAGTACTGTTAAATAATTTTTCTTTTATTTATTTCACTTTCTATTCCTTATTAAGAAGCTTAATATTGTATAATAAATAAACTTTGTAATACATATTAATAAGATTATTATTTCTCATAAACTTAATTTTAATATAATCTTGGACCTGCCACATCATAGAAAATAGATAATATGTAGGAATTATACAAAATTTTAGAGCTATAGGAAAAAAAAAATAGAAAGACATTTCTATGTATATAAAAATTTTAGAAAGTTTGGAGAGCATACGGCGAATATAAGTTTTTTTTTTTTTTTTTTTGGGGGGTTGGTTTAGAGTTATGAAAAACTTGAGGGATATTTTGAGTTTTAAAAAAATTGTCCCCCTAAGGTTAATGTAGTTCCGCCGTTGTCGACCGACATGTCATGTCTAGCTAGGAATCGATATTATGAGCAGTACGGATGGATATTATGCTCTCTGTCTCTCTCATCAAAGCCTTTAGTTGGTTGAATGAATTCTCAGCTTCAATCGATTAACTAGTTAGAATATAATGGAAGTTGCAAGTTGATCATGTTCTGATCAAGTGTATGCTCAACATTTGGAATCTTTACTTTTATGTCCATACCATGTTAATCATCAAATATTATTCCTCAACTTGTATTAATAAGGAATCTGTGAATTTAATTATTTAATTTATAGTCTAATTGAGATCAGAACGTGTTACTGTGCATTAAAGAATCTGCATGTCGACCAAATGGGAACGTGTACACAACAACTTTGCGGCTAAGAAAAACCAACAAACCCCACGGGTATGATATATATTGACAGGGACCATGATTCTTGAGGTAAATTATTTCTGGTTGGTCCTCTCCTCTTGTGAGGGTGGGGTGTTTTCTCTCTAGTTCTTTGGAAACGCGGAGTATTGTCCCTTAAACAAAAGGTCTAAAAAGAGTGTGAGAATAGAGAGTAAAATTTCTAAACTGTGTGAGGGACTAAACTCACTGACGAAGAAAAACAAGAGGTAGATATGTTAGAGGAAAATATTGAGATGTCATATGAGAAGAGTAGGAGATGTTTGGTGGCTTTCATGGTTTTTGATAAGGAGGTGAATAGAGGTGCTTTTAATAATGACAAAACTTTGGCAGGCAAAGGGCAGTGTTGCTGTCAAAGAAGTTGGATGAAATCATTTTCGAATTGAGTTCTGAGGGGAAGATGAGAAGAACATGATCTTGTTGGGGCGTCCATGGTCTTTCGAGTCTTATTGAATATGATGGAGTAACTGCTCCCAAAGATATCCAAGTTTCCTGTGAGCCTCTCTGGATTTAGGTTCATGATATGCCTTTTGCTGGCATGAATAAATGTACGGGTGAGAATCTGGGTGCCACTATAGGCAAAGTCTTAATGGCTGACACAGATTAAGGAGGATCAAGATGGGGCAAGTTCTTAGGAGTGAAAGTTTCGGTGGATATCACGAAACCTCTGGCCAGAGGAAGATTTTAAACATTGGTGATAAAAGGTTCTGGATTAATTTCAAATATGAAAGGCTTGCAACATTTTGTTTCCATTGTGGCATTATTAAGCATGCAAACCAAAAGTGTTCTAAGATGGATGGCCAAAGAAAATATGCTGATAGTTTGCTAAATCAATATGGTCCTTGGTTTCGTGCAAGTCCATTGTCCAAGTCAACCGGAGTCCATAAGAAGCAAGAAGGTTCAAAACCAACGAATTGGTCCGACGAAACAGGGCAAGGAAGCTCCGATGAGATGTTGCTTGGCAATGATAAAAATGGAAAGGATCCTTTAGTCATTGAAGAAACGGGTACAGTTTCACATGATCCCTTAAAATTAGCAAGTATTGATTTGGTAGAATCTGCTTTTGGAAAGAAGACAAATGAAGGAAGGAGTACAATTGTTGACTTATCACAATTGGAATCAGATGCAAATAAGGAAAACTCTCTAAGGCCTGATTTGTATTCGCAAGTCATCTCAACTCATTTCAACTCATCTCAACTCATCTCACTACTATTTATTATTATTCATCAACTTTAACTCACAAATCTCACTACTATTCACAACTCATCTCAACTCATCTTCGAATCCAAACGATACCTAAATGTATCTTTGTAGGATAGTGTTGGAGGATTATGCTCTGAGAAGTCAGGTAACAAAAAGGTAGTTGACATTACTATGCAGAATGGCCATTTACTTAAATTTATGGCTAGTGATAGGCAGGATGAGGTAGAGACTTATGTTTCGAGAAATCAGGTGATAAACTGAAAGGTGAAATTCCCATGCAAAGTGTTAGCACTATTAACTATTCCATTCTAATAAATGGGGTTCCACAAGAAGGTTCAAACCTTCAAGAGAAATCAGACAAGGGGATCCTCTTTCCCGTTATCTTTTTATTCTTCATTTTGAAGTGCTTGGTTCAAGATTAAATAATGTTGAAGAAAAGAGATTGATCCCAGGGATACCAATTGCAAGGGGCTCTTTACATATTAATCACCTTTTTTTTCAGATGGCAATCTACTTTTCTGTAAGGCTAATTCTCTAGTCTAGAGCAGGCTCTTCCATTTTCTTCAAACATATGAACATGCTTCAGGTCAAAGGTTGAATTTGGAGAAAACCTCAATCTGTTTTAACATAAACACTAGATCAGAAGTGAAGGATCTTATATTGGCTACAACAGGAGTTAGAGCTTCACACTCACATGAGAAATACGTGGGCTTACCCTCATATGTGGGGAGGAACAGATCCAAAGCTCTCAACCCAATCTTGGACAAAATTAGAGGCAAAATGAGCAACTGGAATGTTAAATTCTTATCTCAAGTTGGAAAAGAAATTCTACTCAAATCTATTATTCAGGCCATTCCTATCTACAACATGGGGCTTTTCAAAATTCCTAAGGTCCTATTGAGGGAGATCAATGGAGTTATGCAAAAATTCTAGTGGGGGCAAGGGGTAGAGAGATCTAAAATCCATTGGCTAAGTTGGCAGCAGTTAGAGAAAGCTAAAAATGTTGGTGGTTTGGGCTTTCAAGATTTTGAAAATTTCAACTTGGCTTTATTAGCAAAGTAGGGATGGAGAATCATTTAGCAGCCTAATTAATTGGCTCCAATAGTTCTTAAGGCAAAGTATTTTCCTTGGACTAATTTTCTCAATTCAAAACTTGGTAACAATGTATCCTTCATATGTAAGAGCATAATGGTAGCAAAACATTTGTTATCTGAAAGACTGATATGGAAAATAGGGAATGGAGATTCTATGAAGATTTGGCATGATAAATGGGTTCCTACACCCACTTCATTCAGGATTCAATCACCAATGAGATTATTAGATGATGATGCAAGGGTCAAAGACTTAATTGATCCTAACACAAGGCATTGGAACTTGGCCTTATTGAATGAAATATTTTCAGAACCTGAGTATGAGACTATCTCAAGAATTCCCATCACTTTTTGCAACAATCCAGATAGGTTGGATGGAGGTGTGCTATAGATGGTAAGTTCTCAATAAAAAGTACTTACCACCTTCGAGGTGAATTGTTAGCAAAAAGGAGGGGACAATCATTGAATACCATGCTAAATTTAGGAATTTGGTCTAAGCTATAGAAACTTAAAGTGACAAATGTTGTTCAAAATTTTCTTTGGAGAGCCAGTCTTGAGTCTATTCCAACAAAACTCAAATTGTTTAAGTGAATGGTGATGGAATCCTCTAACTATCCCATTTGTTTGATTGAAACTGAATCTGTCACTCATGCTTTATGGAGTTGTAGATCTGCTCAGGATGTTTGGGGCTCATGTTCTAGGAGGTTACAAAAGTGCAGTGTGGAAGTGACTTAATTATAGAATCTTTTATCCCATTTTTTCTTTACAATGCCAAGTGAGGTCCTAGATGAAGTAGCACTGACTTCGTACCAAGTGTGGAAGAGAAGAAATTCTTTTATTTTTGAAGGTAATTTGATATCACCTGTTAAGCTAATTCTTCAATCTCTTCATGCATTGGGGGATTATAGAAATTCAATGAAATGGATTAAGGCCCGAGCAGAGGATAGTACAACACCTGTTTAGAAGTGGGAAGCACCACCTCCTAATATTTTCAAGATCAACTGGGATGCAATCATTGATAAACTTGAGTGCAAAGTGAGAGTATGAGTGATTGTTAGAGACTGAAGGTCAAGTGGTAGCTACACTAAGATTAGTCTTTTCTTTTTAAAAAAATTATTCTTAAGGTGGAAGATGCACTTGATATTTTATTGTTGTGCAGTGCTACATATATTTATATTTTTACTTACAAGACTCATTTTGTTAGGTTTTTTTTTTTTAAATTCAAATTTTGAATTTCAAATTTAATGATTTTCAACATATCAATAACTGACATGTGAAAAAGTAAATTTTTTATAAGTTTTTCTTAACTACATTTAATATTTTCCTTTATTATTATGCCTCAGAAGAAAAGTGGATTCAAAGGATATTTGGGTAGCTTTGAGTTTTGCTTTCTTTCGACCAACTTAGTCTTAGAGAAATTGTACATTAAAAACAAGAGAAAGAGGACTAGATTAGCGAGACTGATGTGAAATATTTAACCATATGGAATGATGTATGAAATTAGACTCAAAATTTTCGTTGTAATATGATGTAAAATCACCATTTATTTTAGTAGTCTAAATTGCTTGTAAAGGATAAATCAACTATATAAAAACACATTAGCTAGCCAAGTTTGCAAACAACGATATTATTTGCGGCTGAATATAAATTGAGAGAGAAGCTTTTTAAAGCCTTAGGGATCATAAAGGTAGATGGTAATTTCTTGTCTCATTATCCATCTCCTCATCAGTCAACTTTCCCTCTACTTCAATCAAAGTAAAGCTAACTCCTGCTGCTCCTCGTCGGTAGTTCTTTTGACACAAGGCTTTTGGCCGTTTCCAGCAGTTTGTGCAAGTTGAGAGGTCCATTCCAAGAATCATGAATAATCAAGATTTTTTTTGTAAAATTACTAGTTATTCCAAAATTTTAACTGATGAAAAGATATATATTTTATTATTTATTTTTATATTTAACACTTTCCCTCATCTGTAATCTAGATTCTTTTTTAATGGGTGACCCAATACATAAAATATTTAATTAAATAAGATAGAGTGTAGAGTTAGAGTTTAAACTCAAGACCTCTACTCTGATACTATATAAAATTACTATTTATCCCAAAAGTTTAAGCTTTTTGCGACAAATGGTGATTTTACATTTTCATGATTCAAATATTAAGGTATTGTTTGGATAATGAGATATTCTCATATATTTCCAAAACTTTTTATAATTTTTTTTTCAAATATCACTCAGACATAAAATATTTTTTAATTTTAAATCTTCAATTTTTTTTATCTAAACGTTATCTAATTATTATTTAAATATAAAATACAATATAACTTTCTCAAACTTTAAAATAAAACTCAAAAAATAATAATATTTAAAAAATTTAACTTTATAACTTTTTTTATTTTTTTAAATTTAATAAAATATTTTAATTCTAATCATTTTACTCCTCTATATAAAAGTATGAAATAATCCAACTCTACATACAACGAGAGGTGTATGAGAGGACACCCGTGGGAACTTATCTTGGAAAGGACACTCAGTGGGTACCACCATCTTCGACTTGTTTTGAACATTATCAAAATTTTTAAAATTTTTAACACTTCCCGTCATTTTAAGACTCCTTTGTTTTTAAAGAAGAGATAAAGATAAATTAAAATTAAAATTAAAAAATTAAATAAAATATTATTAAAATATATTTTTTAATATTATTTTTATTTTAAAATTTAAAAAAATTAAATTATTTATTTTATTTTATATAAAAATTTAAAAAAATTATAATGATGAAATAAGATGAGATAAGATATTTTTTAAAAACAAACAGGGCCTTATTCTCGAATATAAAACACTTTTTAATTTTAAATTTTATATCTAATCATTCTTTAAATACAAAAATCAATACAACTATTACACACTTCAAAACAAATAAAAAAAGTTAATACAGTTTTTACTTACTTCAAAATAAAAATTATATTAAAAATTTATATTCAAATAATTTTTAAAATTTATAATATTTTTATTCAATATTTTCTCTCTTCTTTTTCAAAATTTAATAAAATATTTTTACTTAAACTATTTAATTACTATTTATAAAATTCTAAAAGATTTAGTGCGGTGGATGTTTTATGTGAATAATGTTGACGGGATGGATCACTTATCGGGCATTTTATTATAATTTGTAGCATGTCCCATCTTAATTTGCTGTGTCCCCTATAGTATACTATATATTTTGGCATCACGTCCTTTTTTCGATCTTTATTTCTCTATCTTCCTTTTTTAGGTTTTTTCCTTTTTCCATCCTGTACGTGCTTTAATGATTGGGAAATATGCCTTGCTAAAAACTGACCGACACGATTATAATCAGCTTCGCGTCCAGTGTGAATCTACTTAATTACATATTTGTATGAATCTACTAAATTTGTATGAATTTAGTACTACAAATTCATAAAAGTCTTCAATTTACTACAACTTGTTAAAGTTTGTGAGAAATACTATCATTAACATCCAAGCTAGTGCCACAAAATTATAGAAATCTAATAGAGTATGTACACAATATATTTAAATAATCTCAACGAAATGAACTCGTTATTTACAAAAAAAAAAAAAAAAATCATAAACAACCATGTTCATACAACGGTACTAATGATACTCTTGTTGCATGCTTTACTACAAGAAGTTTTAGTTTTAGGGACAAAAGAAATTTCATCCTTAAAAGTAATTATTAGAGATGAAATTTAAATTTTGTCTCAAAAAATTGATGACTTTATAAAAACGTTCGAACGGCTAAACATCCGTTCGAACCAGATTTTCTGAGATGAATTAGGTCGTCTCAAAACGTCAAAACTGTTCGAACGGTAAAAAATACGTTCGAACCTGGAATTAATGATTGATCGAATGGTTTATAATATGTTCGAATGGTAATTTTGGTGGGGAAGTAATTTATTTTGGCAGAGAAAGTTCAAATCCGTTCGAACCAAAATATGTCCATTCAAACAAGAAAGATTTGGAGGGAAAAATAGGCAGGATGGTTGCAAGCTCATTCGAACACACAATTTATGCATTCGAATGAAACATTTGGTGGGAAATTAAGTTAAAATTTGCGGGAATTTTTTTAAACCTTGCTCGAACGAAACATAAAATATTTTCAAATTCATAAGTTAATTTTATGTAATTAATGTAAAAAAATTTTAGTGATTTATTTTATGTTAAATAAATATTACTTGTAGTATCATTTTTTATATTATTATGAACGGTAAGTAAAATGGAAAAAAAAAACAAAATTAACAATAAACAAGCTAGCAAATACTAAAAATAAAAATCATACATTAATTGCATTCCAAAAATATAATGTATGACTATTTAAATATTTAAATTAATTATACAAAATACAAATAGTCATGATTGTCCATACAAAAAAGTACATTTAATACAAATAAAAGATATACAATACTACTAGGCCAGATCGTATAGCACCGCGTCGACTCCAGCAATGCTTGCCTCAATATCAGTCACTCGAGATATGATCTTTGACTCAGTCGCTGCAAGAGCGACCCAGACTGCATCAATGATCTCTTATGTCTGTGTGCGCATCTCTGCACACACAATATTTGCAATCTCCTCACAAATAGCACTGTGTAATGCACTCTGTGTAGATGCCTCACTAGATACGCCATGTGCTCCTCCTTGAGTGTCGACTGCCTCTGTAGTGGGTGCACAAATACGAAATTTGGAGTGTCAGGTGTTACGAGACTAGGTCTTCAAGTTGATTGGTCCAATCAGCTCCCGAACATGCTCAAACTCATCTAGCTTGACTCATGTTGCTAAAAGGAATCGTGTGAGCATGACTCCAAATGGCAATATATCTGTCATAATTTTTTTTTGATAACAAGTATTATATATATTAAAATGAGTAATCAAGTACATTGAATAAAATAAAACTCTACATGTTGTAATATAGGTGGCCTCTGATTGAATCCTAGTAAATATATATATCTCGCTAAGTTGATAGTGAATCCCACAAGCGACCTGTAACATATATTGTGTCCGGTCCATGCTCACCTTAGTCTTGTGCAGTCAATTATCGATATTGGTGGCTATTATAATTTTCATGATCTTGAAAAAACTAGATAAGTCCACCTGTTTGATGCTCTTGCTCCCATCATAGGAAGGAGCATCTGGACCCACAACCAACTCACGAACCTCATGATCAGCGAGGTCATCAATCTCATCAGGCATCACAGTATCCTCCTCCTCTGTAGTCTCTCCATCGCCTGCAGTTATAGACTGATCTCAAGGCACCACGTTAGGATATGTAGTGGGCAATCGAGGGATACCTAGAAAATCAGCAACTGCATCAACTGAAAATCGTACCGAGACCCCTCAGACGGAGAAAGTGTATGCTTCATCCTCTTGGCTAGCACGACTAAGTTCTCTATAAAACTCAGATATAGTATTGATGTACAAAACTATCTTGTCTATGCTTTTGTCCTTCTACTATATAATTATATAATACTATATATATATATATATAATATACTTAATATAGTTATATACATTTGTTCACTTATATTATAGTTAGATATACAACTATATCTACTTGTATATTACGATATATTATACTTATATATATTTAATATACTTATATAATATACTTATAATACTTATATGGGTGTACTATAAGTATATAGTTTTGTACACTACTATATACTTATATTATACTTATTAACTTATACTTTATATATATTCTTAACATAAATATTGAGTGTTCTATATACCTATACTTTTATTTATATATAATAAAATTATATATATATATATTGTACATTCGAACTGCCTATTATCCATGTTCAAACGGCATAATTACCCATTTGAATGGAAATTTACAGAGTTCGAACGCATATAATATGTTGGCGCTATTGACAAGCTGTGGCGGGATCAATTTGCATCATATTACACTTTCAATCATCCGTTCGAATGTCTATAATTGACGTTCGAACGGGTGTGAGCTGAATAGGTCCAGGTGGAAAATTTTTCCCGCTTCCCTGTTTTCAGGTTCGAATGGTTAGAAAATTATGTTCAAACAGGAAAATCAAAAATAAAACGTCCAAAAGCACAAATGTGTTGGACATTTGGGAAAACTGATCTTGAGAAACAGAGAGCGTGAGAAAGAGAGAGACCATGAGTGTTAGGACATAGAGAGATCGTGCTTGTGCTGGACATCAATTCTTTCTTTCTCTTCAATTGAAATAAGTTTTTTTACCTTGATATTTTATTTTCATGGAATTTGTTTATTAAAAAACTCAAATTTATGTTCTCTTAAACTCAAATTAATTCTTTTCTCTTCTGTTTTGCACAAAAGATTAGGGTTAGAAGAATATATTTATGTTTGGATATGAGAAACATGTAAATATATTTGTGTTTGGATGTGGAAATATATTTGTATTTTTGAACAAATATGAAAATATATTTGTGTTTAGATGTCGGAATATGAAAATATATTTGTGTTTAGATGTCAGAATATGAAAATATATTTGTGTTTGTACAATGTTTGTGAAATATGTATCTTATGAGTTTGTGTTTATCCCATGAATGTGTTCTATGAAATGGTTTGTTTCCGTTTTGTGTCTGGAATCTGGATTACAACCATTCGAATACAATGATTTCCCGTTCGAATGTGTTATCCTGTTCGAATAGATCTTGAAGTGTTCGAACGGGTGTATTCCTATGTTGTAATACTTAAAAGATAATTTATTAAAAACTATAAGGTATAATTAAAAAATAAGAAACATAAGATGAACATTAATACTTAAATTAGAATTAATACTTAAAAGATAACATATTAAAAACTATAAGAATTAATACAAAATAAGTAAATTTCAATTATAATTAGTACTTAAAAAATGACTTCCTATAAGATTTATTAAAACTTAAAATTATTAATACTTAAAATATAATAAAGTAAGAATATAAATACTTAAATTAAAATATATACTTATAAAATATTTAATTAAAAAACTATAATGTAGAATTAAAACATATTTTGCACTCTAATTAAAATTATTAATAGTTAAAATATAATAAACATAAGAATTAGAAATACTCTAGTTAAAATATTTGTGATTTGGAATGTGATTTTGCAATGTATTTGTGATTTAGAAGATGGTTGGTTTACTATTAAGGTGCTGGATTTTAGAGTTATTTTTACATGCAGTTAAACCTTAGATCCATTCGAGAGTTGTGGCCAAATATTATCTTAAAGAATGTGTGGGTACAACTATTGCATTGTCTAAAGTGGACAGTTTGGAATTCAATCATCTATATAGCAGATATATTCAGTTTAAACTCTTGTGTTAGTTAATTTAAATTTTGGTTTAACATTTTCTTAAATTTTTCAGGTATGTGATCCGTAAGTTTCTCAGCCCATGAATAGGGTCGATGAATTATCATGAATCGGATCGAAATTTTTAGTAATAGTAGAGTTTTGGATTGAGTATATATACAGTATAGATGATAGTCTCTCAAATGGGATAGAACCAACTACTTTATAAAATAGATGGTAATTAAACAAGTATATTTGAATATACTCTTGATAAACACCATGAAATGGGTTTTTTTTATAACAGCCGATGAGTAATGGAAATACGATGAATAAGAGTTGGATGCTATTGAGAGATAGACTTGGGCGAGAATATAAGGAGCATGCACGAGGGGTTCAGTTTTTTATAGAGTTTGATCGCATGAGTGTTGACAGCCGAGCATTTATAAGATGTCCGTGTAAGAAGTGCAAAAATCTTAGTTCTTATAACTTAGTGGTAGTAGAGGATCATTTATTTGTAAATGGAATTGATTATAAATACTCACATTGGGTCTTACATGGTGAACCATTTCCTAAAAAAGTTAGATTTAGTAGTCAGTCCAATCAAACGGAGGAGAGTAACGACATCGACATGGATAACATTAATGTGAATGCTTTTGATGACAGTGATGATAATGGAGAGGATATGACTAAGCTGTTAGACGATCTGGGTGCAGGAATATTTGGGATGAGGGATGGAGAAGAAACATCTACACAATCATTTGAGGGAAATGGAAACTTTGGAAAACTGTGGGAGGATACACAACGAGATTTGTACGAGGATTGCACCCGTTATAGCAAGTTGTCTTTCACGGTGAGGTTGCTCTATATTAAGTCTATTTGTCTTATTTTTGCCAAGACCATCGACATGTTGCTATAATTATTTAAAGAGGCTCTCCCTCAGGATAACGTAGTACCCCGTAATTTTTATGAAACGAAGCAATTGAAATGAGGGCTAGGATTTGATTATAATATCATCTACAATTGTAAAAATGATTATGTTCTCTTCTGGCAGCAATATGCAAAATTTAATTCATATCCAGTGTGTCACGAGTCAAGATGGACATCCGATAAACGTAATGTACCCCAAAAAGTGTTAAGACATTTTTCGTTGATTCCACGACTTCAAATATTGTTTACCTCCTTGTTGACTACGAAATATATGTCTTGGCATCACACAGAAATAGTCCAAAATAAAAACTTCATCTCGCATCCTGCAGATTCCTTACAATGGAAAAAATTTGATATCGAGTATCTATGGTTTGTCAAAAAACCTCATAAATTTTTAAAGGAATGGGGGATAAGACCGAAGTTGCATTTACAAAATAATGGGTCATTAGCCTATATGCCTATCAGATGGTATACACTTTTAAATAATGAAAGAAAGAAATTCTGTGATTGGTTCATGACAATCAAATTACCTGATGGCTATGCTTCAAACATGTCAAAATGTGTTCAAACACATAATTGGAAGATAACTGGTCTTAAAAGTCACGATTTTCATGTATTTTTGCAGCGTCTGTTGCCAGTTGGTATGCGTGGAAAGCTTACTCAAGATGTTCGTACAGCTCTCACAAAATTAGGGAGATTTTTCAATGACATTTGTAGTAAAACATTGAAAGTTGATGCATTGTTAAAAATGGAAGCTGACATTGTAGTGATATTGTGCAAATTAGAGAGTTTGTACCCGCCTTCATTCTTTGATGTAATGGTTCATTTGGTTGTGCACCTACCTCGTGAAGCTTTAGTAGCTGGCCCAGTTTAGTATAGATAGATGTATCCTATTGAACGGTTTATGGAAAAATTTAAACGATCTGTGGGGAACAAAACTCATCTGGAACGTTCGATTGCGGAGTCATACATTGATAATAAGTAGCATACATTTTGTTCAATGTATTTCCATGGGGTTGATACTAAATTTACGAGACCAGATCGAAATTATTGAAGGTGGACAAATGGGAGTTTCATCGGCATTTTCTGTATTTTTCCAGACCGTACGTCACATCGGTGCACAAATGGGCTATTACCTATGTGGGTAAGAGTTTGAAAGAGCTCAATGGTATGTCTTGAATAATTACACAGAAATTAACCACTACTTGAGGTTAGTGATGATCCTCTAAATAAATAGTATCTAATTTAAGTTCTTATATAATAATATAGTATTAGTTGTTACAAATTAATAGTTTACGTGAACATGCGCAGCAAACATATACAACTACTTTGCATGAATGGTGCAGCTGACGTAGAAAATATGCACAAAGAGGAATTTACCTCGTGGTTTGAATATATGGTATTACTATAAACCCTAATCTTATAATAATATGAACTATATACCACTTAGCTTCACATATTTCTATCTAACATTGATATAATTATAATAATATTTATTGATGTAGGTTATATCGAAATATACTAAAAATTCAGAAGAAGGTGTGTGAATATAGATTTCATACAGCTAACAAAGAACGATATAGGAAAATCCAAAATTATAGGGTCGTAGTTGAAGAAAGCCATTGGGATGATAACATTGACTTCTATGGAATTGTAGAAGATATCATAGTGTTAAAGTACGTGGGGGGTTATATAGTTTGGTTGTTTAAATGTAATTGGTGGGATGTTTCAAATCCTAGGTTAGGAGCGCGTAACGATGAAAATTTTGTAAGTGTCAATACATCTCGCACATGGTAAGGGGAAGATCCTTTCGTTCTCGCTTGCCAAGCGAATCAAGTTTTTTATTTAGATGATCCAAAGTAGGAGAACCTATGGCGGGTAGTGGAGACATTTGCACCAAGAAATGTATATGATTACATTCCAGAGGTAGACGAACAACAGGAAGAAGTTGATAGTCCAGCAAATGAAGAAGTATATCAAGAAAATGAACCAATCATCAATTTATTTGTTGATCTAAGCCAATATGACATGGTCCCATTGCATAGAGAAGATATTCAACTCAAAGTAATTAAGGGTGAAGTGTCAGAAGAAGATGAATTAATTGAAATGTCAAGTGAGGATGAGGGCGATTGGTCCAGCAAAACTGATAGTGAATGAATTTCAAACAGATATTTTTGTAAGTATTATTCTTATAAATATCCATAACGTTAGTCGAATAATAATTTATTACAATTTCAAATAGATATGCCTCCCAAACGCAAAGCAACACGTGCACCATCTCCATCCATTACCGACTCCCCGTGTGGTTCACTTGCCATCAACAGTGAGCCAACATCACCAGATTTAGAATAAGATATTTTATCAAATTAAATATCACATTTTATGCTCAATTTAAGTAATATATATCTATAAAATAAAATAATTTATTTAAAACATATGCTTTAATTATTGTATATATAGTTGTTGTAAGCCAGTGCCGAGATCGAGGTACTATGAGAGCTGTCTGCATAGAGAAAGTAAGGAAAGTGGATAAAATTAAAGTTGATAGTCCTGATTATCACACCAGTGGCTCCGAAGATTCAGCAGTGTAACTTGCTTCTTATGTTGGTACTCTGACTCGCACGTATGCACTGATAGTTACATCCTCCTGGTCTAAAGTTTCCCAAGATGTGAAAGATCACATCAGAAATCGTTGCTTTGTAATAAGCTACATCACAAGTACCTAAGTATATACCATGTTAATTTAAAGTTATTTTGTATTTATACTAATTGTTTATAATTTTTGAAATGATGAGTTTGAACTTAATTTTGGCCGACGAGATGATCGATTAACGGTTGAAGAATTGATTTCGAATGCATTCTGGAGGTACAAAGTTCGATGCCATGCACACTATTAAGAAGTTCAGTACTACAATAGAGGCGCGCCAAAATCCATTTCAAGCAATGCCACCCAACGAATGGGAGAAAGTTTGTGATATGTTTGAAGATCCTGCTTATCAGATAATTTCGCTGCTATCTTTTTTTAATAGTATAACATATAAACATACTTTTTGTTTTAGCAACAGAGTACTATGAACCAAGCAAATAGATCAAAAAATTCAAGATACACCATCATGCGGGTTCTCGATCTTTTCATCGTTTGTCTAAAAAAATAGTAAGTTATTCTCATCCCTATTAAATATTAACATATAATACACTTTTCTGATTTAAGTTCTAATATTGATTTTCCTTTTGCAAGAAGAAGAAAGTCATGCTTACTATGATCTGACCCAATTGTATGCTAAAGTACATAAAAATCATGATGATGTTTGGACTAGTCCCGAAGCAGAGACAAATTATATAAGTTTAAATTTATTTAATTCCATTGTCTAATAATTTTTTTGTTACTTATACTAACTTTAATGTTTTTATTTTTGTAGGAAAAGATGATATCTCTTGAGAAAACTACTACGGATCTGACTGATGAATCATTTGTCAACAATGCTCAGATCATTTCTCATGTTCTTGGATCACGTTCTAGATATTTGAGGGGCATAGGACGTTGGGTGAAACCATCATCAACATTACCATTCTTTTCTTGAGTCAGATCGAATGACAGCAAGACTAAGGAATTGGAGGAAGCAATACTTGAGATAGAACGATTGAGGCCCAAGGAAAAAGAGTTGCTGACCGGATTAGATCAAGGAGCGGATTTAGAGGCGACATTAGAAGAGAGGATGTAGTTGAATAACCAAAAAATGTTTGAACAATTCTAATCAATGATGTTTTAAAACTCTATGCTACCACTATAATCTTAAAATTTATTTTTTGTTTAATTGTCTTTATATTATGATGTTCCAAAACATTTGAACAATTGATATTTGAATTACCATTTGTGTAATATTAGCATGGTATTTTTAATTAAATTCTAATATGTATGATTAATACCGTTCAAACGGTAAATTACCATTTATAAATCCATTCGAACAAAAACAAACACATTCAAAACGAAACTAACCAATTCGAACAACAATCGAGAAATATAGACGTTTGAACAATAAAATATTTGTTCAAACAACATTAATACGCAAAACCCCATTTGAATGGATATAATTTTCGAAAATAAAATTTATGTTCGAACAGACATAATTTATGTTCAGACACAAGTCATTTGAAAAATTTATTAGTTCGAACACTCCATTCATTCGAACAGGATCAAATAATGTCATTAATTCGAATGAATATTTCATATTGTTCGAATGGACGTGTCGGTTATAACGGAGAAATATTTCATTTGAATAATGTATTGAGATGAAATCGGTTCGTCTCAAAAGAAAGTTCCATTCTAACGATTTCGACTGGTTCCGCTCAATTTCATTGCTAAAAATGATTTTTTGAGACGAAATTTAATTTTTGTCTCCTAAAAATTTTTGAGACGGTATTTTCGAGATAAAACAGAGACGAAATTTTTTCATCTCCAAATACAATCTGGGACAAAATTTGGGGTTTTTGAGACAAAATTTTTTGTCTCTAAAGACTCAATCTCTTGTAGTATACGGAGTTTTTAATTTACAATAGAAATGCTTATTTTGGACGGCATTTTGGTCCAAAAATGTTATTTTTTCAAAGAAAATGACATACAACTATATAAACATGAAGTTATTTGTGTAAATTAATCATATAGGTGTGATAAAAACAAATAACGGTTATTCATTAATTATTTTTCAACCGAACGATCAATATGATGGTGCCACTGACATCAACAAAAAAAAAAAAATATGGGATGGTGCCACCGCAGAAAAGTAATATTATTTCTTGATTTGAATTTATGGTTATTGGTATAGCATGTCACAGTATTATTACTCGCATAGATGGTGTAAATAAATGAGAAGTCTTATAATTACAAAATAATTTTATAAAAATAAATTTATAAACTGATATGATTTTATATTATATGTTAGATTTATTTTACAATAAAAATGAGTTTTTAATCTCACATGCCAAGTCAAATATTGTCAGTTTGTGAATTTATTTTTATTTGATCTCTTTTTGGTTAAAGCATTTTTCTAAATAATATATACTAAATCTTGACATCTTTTTGTTCGTGATTTGAATCTACTTTAGTAGCATATATACTTGCATTTATGCTTTAATAAATCATGTAAGACATGATCTTTTGGTGCTTGAAATATTTATCCGCAGCATTCACAATTTAAGCTTTAGTCCTAATTATCCCTCCATACATAATAATTAATAACTTATTATCCATTTAATTTGTCACTTATGCATAATCTTAATAATACGTCTTATCATAGCTGGCAATTCCGAGTCATCATATCTGTCCATCTTGTCGTCGATTGGCATAAAATTATTATCGTCTCGATGCTCGGGTGATCTAGGATCGTTGATTTTTTTCACGTCTCCATGAGTCTCCAAGCTTCCACGTGTTGTTCTTCTTTTTATATTCGTTGGAGTTCTTCTTTTTATCTTCATTTGGCATTGCGTATCCGAGTTCGACAATCACTTGGGGGGCAAGAAAAGGTACAAAGATGCATGAGGATACATGAGGTTGGATTTTGAGATAAATCGTAAACTCTGCTTTTTTTGCTTTCGGATGTCACTCGATCGGGCCTGCATTCCCAACTGAAACAGTAGTACTTGGCTGGTGATGCGATGTATCAATCGGGACCTTCCTAGTAAGTTCCACGTCAGCATGATGGCCATCCACGTGGCTGGTATTGCTGTCCTATTAAAAAAAAGAAAAACGATATCCTTAGGAAACTTCGCACAGGGACGCTACGTGGAAAATGAAACGGTGCGTTTCACACAAATCCATCTCCATCTCCCTCCTCCTTCAAATCCATTTCTCTCCCCTCCATCAATTATTATTCCTCATTCTCACTACATCCATCTCCGAAATGCAGTCAAGACTTAAGATGGGTTTAGAGCCTGAGAGCCATCTCCCTCCCTCCTCCGAAGGTACTCTCTCTCTCTCTCTCTCTCTCTCTCAAAGGTTTATTCCGTTTGTTCTTGACCGAAGGGGTCAAAGTTAATTCATGTTGGGTCTAGATTATTCATAATTTTTCCTAAATTCTGAGCTGCCTTGTTTGTCTATTTTTGTTGAATTGAATGGTGGAACCAGCAATTTTTCATGAAACAAAGTGTGAGCAACCCCTTTTATGAATCACATTCTTTGAGCAAATTCATGATTTTAGCTTAAATTGTAATCTTTTATCAGTTGGGGATGTAATTTGGAACTGTGTTGGGATGGATCTTTCATTGTTTACATCCTGGAATGCTAATTCCACGGATTGATTTTCGCCTAACTGTATCACTTATATTTATGTTGCACCGGCACAACTTGTAAACAATGGAGGAAGGGACTGATGTGTTGAGGGTATGATTGTAATGGTTGCATGCCTAAATCATGGTTGATGATCAATGTCATCACCAACCTGCAGGCCCAACCAAACAAGTTCTTGAAAATGACAAAGATTGGGAATTAGATGGCTCTTTGACAAAGTTGGGATCATTGACAACCAGCAGGCTCTAACATTTTGCTGGTTTTCTTGGGGTTTTTTCCCTTTTTCGAATAGTTTTAAAATGGATTTATTCATTGTGTCTCTATCTTCTTCTAGTTTTCTTTTTTATAACAGATTAAGCAAGAAATGTATTGGTTCAAAAAAAAGTTTATGCAATGTCTAGATTTATACCCTAAAAAGACCATCCAATGAGTAACCAATGTGAAGATGGGACCAAGGACAGTTGGTAATTATCAATTTTTGTTATCTGTAGTATTTTTTTGGTTGCTTTCTCTTGTACACATCATGTATACTTGGTTGCCCCTTGCGCTTGCTTTTACCGATCCAACAAATTAGCTATTTGTCGATTTGCTATTCTTATGTTCTGTTTTTAAAGTTTTATGTTATTGTTTTATGTGTACTTGGGATATGTATCCCTATTTATTAATAAGATTTCCAATTACTCAAGTCCGAAAAAAGAAAAAATCATGTTATTGAATTTGCAATTAAGGATTTTGCATCCAGGAATAGAAGTTCCGCAACATGGTTTATTACTTTGCATCCAAACTTACTATCATTGCAAAGCAAAGGTGAAAGGATTGATAAACATTTATTACTTTTTTTGGGTAGGAAAAATGAAGTACCTTAACATGGTTTACTTCTTTTGAAATTAATGCACAATCCCAGCTGATAAATGTGCAAAAACATCAGCCAGTATCACAAAGGGTCCAAGCCAGTTCTCAAGGCAAAAATATCAGAACAAATCAAACTCAAATGGTTGGTATAGAAACTAGGTCCTAAATATTTTTGTTGTATGAGCTTCTGAATTAAGCTCTTAAATGTACTCACAGCAGTGGTACTTTCTTTTCTCTCTCTCTTCTGGTAAGCTTCTCCACGGCCACAAAAGTTGCATTAACCCACCGTTTGCAAAATGAAAAAGAAACAACCTTGCTGGTAACACTAAACTTCCAGAGAGAATCTTGAAAAGAAGAAAGAAGCATCCGATGCCCACAAGCTGCCAGTTCAAACCTTGCTCCTCTGAGTTGCGAAACAGTTCATTTGATATCTCTTTCAAGAAGTTAGTCATCAAGCAGCCAACAAACAGACCACATGGAATTATCAGTTCTTAGTTGCTGCTACAGAATCTGCCAATAAAGCAATTGTTGCTGCACAAGTTGGGACTATTTGGCGGACAGAGACTTCAATCAAGCTACTGAAGCATCTGGTCTTCAAACTGGTCAGAGTTATGTGTACAACTTTACCATTGTTGGCCAAAGAGGAACTCTCTGGTGGCATGCCCACTTTAGACAATCAAAATGAAGCCCCACTTAATGGGAACTTTGTACATTATATGTTAGAGACTATTTGGAATGTTGTGTATTATATAACTATGTGGAATGTTGTGTATCACAGAACAATATGGAATGTTGTGTATTATGGAACAATGTATTATGGAACAAGTTGGAATGTTGTGTATTATGAAACTATTTGGAATGTTGTTGTGTTCTATGAGAATATATCACTGGACACAAGTTGATTTATAGAACCACAAAAAAGCTTCTTTCATTTGTAGAAACTGATAAATCTTATATAACAAAATATTTATCATCTTTTTTACAATCACTTGCTCACAATTCACATATTGCAATCATGTTCTCACTTATTGTTTACAATCACAATACCAAAAAAGAAAATATATTCAATAGCTCTTGAAATCATAAACCAAAATCAGAAAGATCTGGTTGTGCTCCACCCTCATTATCCAGCTGATTTCCATCCACCCCAAGATGCATCTATGAAGATAATAACACAAAATTTAGCAGTTATAATCAAGAGATGAAACAAAATAAAGTACCATAATATGAAGCATAGATGAAACAAAATGGAATCAATCTTGTATACTTTCTTGAGTCGCAATCACTGGTTCACCAAACTGGGTTCCACTAGAGTCAAAAACCTCGGAGATGTTTACACCTGACTAAAAAATTAGATGAAAGTAACTTGATTACTTTCAAATAAAAACAAAAATGAAATATAATTTACATTCCAACCAATGCTTGTGTCTCATCCAATATAATTTAAAATGAAAGTAACTTGAATGAGAACACTTTCTTGTGTCCCAACCAATGCTTCGCCAAACAAATTCCTACGCGTGTCAACAATTTCAGAATCTCCTCCACGCGGCTACGTATAAAAAATAAAACCATGTTACATTTAAAAAACAACGAAACAAAATCTATAACAAAAAGTTAAGGATTAATTACTTGTCTATGTTTTCTCTTTTGCGCAGACTTTCTCGTCTTGGCCTTGCACACTTTCTCCATTATGGAAGCTCTTCTGAGAGATGGTGGTCTGCCTTTGCCTCTCACAACAAGGGGACTGAGTACTTTCTTTGAACTTGTACCTATAGTTGTATCTATAGTTGGAACTGCAATATTGGAACAATTTTGGATTGGCGGCTTGTTGGTGAGATATAGCTCGTTCATTGCATACAACTTGTCAATCATATCCTGAGTATGTTCATCACATGAAGCCGCATTACTTGCGACGTCACCGCATATCTTCATTATACGTGAATATCTACTCACGTTTGGCCTCGCATCAGATATGTTTTAACTGCTACTTATCAGGGTGTATTTTCTTTTTATCTCCTTCCTCCATCGGTCCAATATGTACTTCTTAGGCAGCGAACAAACTCGGTTAACCTTGAAAGTGGCAAATACATGTCTACACAATATACCTCTCATCTCAAATAATCCGTATGAACACTTCACCTTGCACTCAGCCTCATTAAAGTACACAGAATAAGTAACCTCCTTGATGAAACCATCAAGGCGGACTTCATCTTCTACATGGTACGTTGCAATTACACCATTCTTTTGTTGAAATATTGGAAGACAACCAATCATCCCAATTACTTCTTGTTGAACTTATCTAAATTTAGAGTTTGTGTACAACTCCTGAAATATCTCCTCAAATGGAGAGACAGATACTAATGGGATTGTGAAGTTGAATGAGTGGAAGTCCGCCCCATTTTCATTCTCAATCTTCTTTCTCAATGCATTATCGAACTGATCGACAAACTCTTTTAAGTTTGTCTTAGCATGAATATACCCGTCGAAGAAAGCATTCATGCTCTCACTTCTTTAGATTGTACTCATTCCAGCCCAGAAAAAAATCTTTAAGAAATACCGGTACCCAATAAGTACGCTCTGTGTATAATGATTGCAACCATGCATTCTCATGCAAGTTGTATGTCATAATTAACACATCCCAACGTTTCTCAAACTCCTCAATGGTCTATGAGTCATACACACACTTGAGCAAATGACTTTTCAACCAGATTTTGTATGCATTGTGGGAACCCAACTTCTCAGGTATTTTTTTTAATATGTGCCACAAGCAAAATCTATGTCGGCTATTTAGAAAGATAATAGCAATAGCATTTTTCATTACTCTATCTTGATCTGTGATAATAGCCTTCGGGGTATTACCATCCATACAATTCAGCCAAGTCTCAAACAACCATGCAAACATTTCAGTATCCTCACTAGAAATCAATCCTGCTCCCAAAAGGATTGATTGGTCATGATGGTTTACACCCACAAACAGTGCAAAGGGCAACCCGTACCTATTTGTCAAATATATGGTGTCGAATGTGACGACATCACCAAAATATTTGTAGGCTGTCCTACTCCGTGCGTCTGCCCAATAAACATTCCTCAACCTGCCATCATCATCCAAATCTAAAGAATAAAAAAATCCATCATGCTTGTATTGCATTCTAGCAAAATTCTCACGGAGAGCTCCAACGCCACCTTTCCCAACTCGAATGTGATGTGCCTTGTCAATATAATTACGACAGTCTTTCTCTAAGAATGGCAAGTTTTCATACACACCCGCTCCTTACACAAGAAAGGCAAAACTCTTATTCATTTGGATCCCTATCTGATCATTTGTATCTAAGACTCTCTTCACAGACTCGCTCACTTCTCTATTGCAACGAAAGAACCTTGATTTCTGTGGACTTAGGCCATGGTTGTGTTCATTGTGTACACTCAACACTTTCAACATCCCATCAACAAACGTAACATTTATCTTTGCCTTACATTCTGTTTTTTATGTCGGACGTGGCCTCGCGACATTTGACGTCCAGTTTTGTGCCTTCCTTCCACGGGCACAACCAAGTGTGACATATTTGAGAGTTCCATCCTTATACCTCTTACTACTTTGTGTACTTACCCCGAAGCCACATTATTTCCCATATTTCTTATAATAAGAATGTAACTCTTTCTCGGATTTAAACATCATCCCCAACTTGGGCTCCTCAATGCTATCATCCGCCTCAATATGCACTGTATTCTGTGTCCCGGATTCATTGTCATCTTCGGATTCAACAATATTAGGAACAGTAGGCGTAGACAAACTTTCAACCTCCCTAGATTCAGGTGTGACACTTTGAATTTCTTCCATTTTGCTTGAACGTGCGAAGTGTAAACCAATAGAAGGATTAACTGATGAGTCAAATGGGGGCATTAGATTTTCCTACAGTTTATACCAACAAAAAAAATCCATGTTTTAAATTGATTAGAAACATGGTGAAAAATAAGTGCACTACTTAAGGGATGAACTTATCACCTGAGTAGTCCATGTAGATGAGTTGGCATCAAGACGAGGAACAAAGGGTGGTAACCACACATGTGGCATTGGTGGATGGAAACCATGCGTATAGTTTGAGAAATCCAGATAAAATGGTATTGGTATCACCTAATATAGAAACCAATAATTATTATGAAACAAAGATGTAGTAATATAAATATAGACATTATGTGTTCTAGTCAAATGAACTTGATTTAATATTCAAAATACCTGGGTTGCTATATTGGTTGATGGATTTGTTGATGGATTTGCGGTAGGAGGTATTATAGGAGATACGTGCTCCTTCCCTTTCTCCATCTATCTAGAGAATAGTAAGGAGAATCTAGAAAGCTCATGGGCCATTGTCCCTCTTCATGAAAGTAAAACCCAAATAAATTTTAGATGGAAAACCGAATACAACTAACAAAATTATATAAACATTAGCTTTGAAAATCCAAATTACAGATCGACAACTCATGGGCCATTCTCCTAAAATGTTGTTTATCACCTTAACCTGCTTGTAAGATGTTAAGCTCCATTTATAACATTTACGCTTGCACCCACCCTTGTTGGGAGATAGACAAAAACAGATATATATATATATATATATAAGTATGACATTCACGCTTGCACCCACCCTTGTTGGCAGGACAAAAATAGATATATATATATATATATAGAGAGAGAGAGAGAGAGAGAGAGAGAGCGCTATTTCATTGTATTCCCATGATGTACATGGGCTATGCATAGTTTGTTTTAACCCAACCACCATCACTGGATTCTAAACTACAGATAATCCCATTATCGACAAAATCACCAACCCTTTTCACCTTCCTTTAACTCTTTAGGCTCAACAAGTTACTTCACAGAGAAGCAATAACAACCTCACGAAAATAAAATTTGGGGGAAATGAACCCACTTACCACAGATAATGCCGATGACTGGTGGAGGAGGTGAAGTGTTCAAAGCTGCTAGAGATGATGCCGATGCAGACGACTGGTGGAGGTAGATTCGAAAAATTTGATGACGGTGATGTGGGTAGTGGAGGAGTGCAACCCAGCCCAGCCGAGGAATGGGTCGTGGAGGAACAACAAACTTGAATGGGTTTCGAAAATGGGTTGCAAAAATTAGTGCTTTTGAGACAAACGTGAATGAGGGAGACAAACGTGAATGAAGGAAATGGGTTGCAATTTTTCTACAGGTAGGAAATGATGAACCTCTGTTCGTGTTTGTGAGTTTCAGCCTTCTGAGTTCACTTCGCGGGCAATTGTAATTCGTCATTTTTTTTTCCACTTTAGTTTTACTTGACGTGGCATAATAACTCTTCCCTGAGCAAATCCTATGCCAACTTCCCTGTCCATAGAAGAACTATTAAAAAAAAGAGTAATGTTACATATAGTCGTGGAGTGCGCAAGCATCACAGTAATTATTTTGAAAAGGAGTGAGATCTACTATTAAAAAATTAATTTTTTTTATGTGAGTCTTGTATTTACTTTTTTTTTTAAAAAAGAATTGCCCATCACTTGTGCACTTCACGATTATAAATATGATTTGTCTAAAAAACTAACTTATATAAAGAGATGATCAGTTTTAAAACATTTGGTGTATTTTTTTCCTAAACTAAAATGAAGAAGAAGAAGAGAAAATGGGGGATTAAACCTAAACTAAAATGACGTCGTTTGGTGTATTTTTTTTCCTAAACGGTGTTTCCGTTTAAACCAAACAGTTTAAACGACGCTGTTTAGGAAACAACGCTATAAAATGACGTTGTTTCACTTAATTGAAACGGCGTCGTTCTACTTAAAATATATAAAAATATATATTCTATCGGACGGTTTGCCAGTTTGAGCCTGGTTCAAACCGAGACCGAACTGGCCAGTGTCGATTTCTTCAAATTCCCACTGACTACCGACCGGTTCTCTACCAATTCCAGCCGATTCCTAACTCCAGCAGCCAATTCCATCAGTTCCTGTACACTCCTAATATGTTGAGTATATAAAAAATAAGGCTTATGAATATATTTTCTCTTATTATTATATTCTATATTATCCAAAAAATAAAGACAAATTTCAAGAATGGATTTTATTCAACAAATTAAATAGACGTTCCTCTCATAAGGATATAAACTCTAAAGGAAAGAAATCAGTATACCTAGTGATCTAGCATAACATTGTTACTTTGAGGAATATTCTTATTCGTCATTTGGTTTATTACATGAATTTTTTGCTCATGTTTTACTTGTATCATGGCCCAAGCAAAGTCTCTTGTTGTGTGGGCATAACGGGGATTTTGTTAGCTCCATAATTGTCAGAGCCATTCTGTTAGACGTGGTTTTCAGTTTCTTCTAGGGCTTCGCCCATGGCAACGCCCTTGGACCCTCTGGTGTCGTCGGTGCCAACAGGGGCTCGGTTGGAAGGTGGTCTTGGTGCTGTTGGAGGATCACAAAGGGAAGGTGGTCTTCCTCATAAGTCTTACGTGCAGGCATTGGCAAGGCCGATTATTTCCTCTAGTTTTAAAATGCCTATGAGGTATCCAGTGGATGTAGATGGTGAATTGGGCTTTGTTTTGATGGAGACGAAGATGAATAAGGCGACTGAGGATTTTCATTTTGCACTGGTTTTGAAGTTTCTTCATACCAGGCCTTCTCTCGATGTTGAGTTTCATGGATGATTGCCATGTACTGGTGCAGATGGCTAGCGAGAGGGATTTCATGCATGGTCGGGCTAGAGAAGGTAAATTTATCGAAGGGTGCAGTTTTTGAATATTTTTGGATGAAAAACTTTGATTTGAATGAGGAGCCGTCGATGGCGGCACAATTAATCTTTTTGCCTGGCTTACCGATACATCTGTATCACCGGGATTGTCTCCAGATATTGGCGAGTAGATTTGGTCTATATCCTGGTACTGATAATGCAACGCTGAATCACACGAGGGCAACAGGAGCGAGGATTTGTGTGGAGTTTGATCTGTCGGTAGAATTGCTACAGGGGTTTTTCGATTGTTGTGGCTTACAAAAAAATATGGCAAGCTGTTAAGTATGAAAAATTAGGGTTTTATTGCTCGAAGTGTAGACACCAAGGGCAGACGGTAGTGGTTTGTAGGATGGCCTAGTCAATTGTTGTTCAAAGGAAAGAGGAGAGGAAAGAGATGGGAAAGCAGGGACCGAGTAAGGAAGTGTGGCGTGAAAAAAGGGCACCAAAGGAGACCAACTTGCAGGTTGGGCAAGTCCAAAATATGGAATCTGTTCATAACCAGGAGGGTGTAGAGAGTGCAGGTCCAGAAGTAGAAAAGGAGCAAGAGAATGTGTTTGTTCAAAACAGTTCAGAGCCGATGAAGGAAAACAACCTGGTGACAGGCTTCCCAAACTTGGTTTGGTGAAGATGAACGTGGTATCATAGGTTGAGGGGAAAAGGCAAGATGCAGTGGATGTGGAAGGGAAAGGAAAGCAGGTTGAGTTGGGTGATATGGTGGATGATCAATAGCTGCATGGTAGGTCCCCAACCATCAAGCAAGATGTTAGCGCGTCTCCAGCCATCGGGCAAGATGTTAGCGCATCTCCAGTGGTGGATTTCTTAATTATGGATGGAGGCAATTTATTTGCTTGGGAGGAGGGGGTTCATCAATGGTTGTAGATGAAGTGTTAGCAATGGAAAGTAAAGGTGTGGAAAAGGGTGGACGATTTAGCTGCTACTCATCTTTCAGAGTGTGAAGAGGAGGCTTCACTGATTCAGCTTGCGAAGGAAAATGGCTATGAGTCTGAGAATGATGCCAAGATATCTCAGGGTTGTTTGAAAAATAAAAATGGTATGGTGGTAAGTCAGTCGCAACGGGTGTTGGCCCGCCCTTCTAAACTGAATTTATGATTGGAAATTTACTAGTTTGGAACGTGCGGGGTTTAGGCCCGTCGAGGAGTCAACTCAAAAGTTTGATTAAGAAGGTGAATGCATCTATAGTAGCTATTGCTTAACCATTTGCAAGAGAGGATAAACTACCTTGGTTGGCTAGTAACTTGGGTTTTAAAAATTTTTGTTCTAATGAGGCAATGGGGGCAAGCTATGGCAGGATGAGTTTGATGTAGAGATTGTTGATATGTTTGACCAGTTGGTTACAAGTTGCTTTGAAAGTGCAAACCAGAAGACGCTAATTACATTTGTATATGCGAAGTGTAATTACATGGAATGGCGTGAGTTGTGGCATGGGTTAGGAGTTCATAGTGATGATAAGCCTTGGCTAGTAGTGGGTCAATATTATTCATGAGGATGGGAGAGAGTTGGTGGCAATGGATGAGTTTAGCCGGTGCTTAGACAATTGCGGGTTGTTAGAACTTCCTTCAAAAGGTTGTAAATTGTCATGGTCCAATGGTCAAGAGGGTCATGCGCGAAGTTGGGCTCAATTGGATAGGGTGGTCATTAATGTAAATTTTTTGAGATCCTTTCTGTTGGCATCCATGGAGTATTTATCAAGGAAAACTTCCGATCATTGTCCAATCTTTATCAAGGGTTCTAGTGTAGCTGGTCGTTATGGTCCGGCATCGTTTCGATTCCAAAACATATGGACTCAGTACCCATCCTTTTTAGACTGTGTGGCTATGGTATGGAGGGAGCCATCTTTGGAGAAGGGTCTTTATAAGCTTGTGTCTAAGTTAAAAAAGATGAAGGTGGGTTTGAAGAGTTGGAGCAGGAGAGTTTTCGGCACATCCTTCAAAACTGGACATACTTGTGCGTGAAGTCGTGGTTCGAAGACCTCATATTATTTCATGGAAAAGACCAATGAATGGATGGGCTAAGCTAAATGTAGATGGTTCATATAGAGGTAATCCAAGAAGTTGTGGTTGGGGAGGTGTTTTGAGAAACGATAGAGGGAAATTGTTGACAACTTTCTCTACAAAGTTTAGCTTTGGTACTAATAATAAAGTTGAACTTCGGGCACTCATTTGTGGTTTGCTGCTTTGTAGGGAGTTGGGTATTTGGAAAGTTGAAATTGAATGTGATTCGGCTTTGGTGGTGCAGTGGCTAAGAAATAAGTCGTGCGCGGTTTGATATTTGTGGGATTTTTGGGAAGAGCTTCTTAAGGCTCCTCATGGTTTTGATTACACGATCTCTCATTAGTTTAGGGAAGGCAATAAAGTAGCGGATTTCCTAGCCAGGTGGAGGGGATGAGTTGTACATATGTGGGTTCCGATGATTTACCCCACCGTGTTAGAGGTTTGCTTTGGTTGGATTATCTTGGTTTGCCTAGTATTAGGCCTTACTTTGGTTGTTTGGCGGGTTTTGGTTTTGTCTTTGTCTTTGTCCTGATTGTTTAAGATTTTCCCTGCCAAAAGTGAAGTTTTGTTTTAATAAAGTTTGGAGGTGTTGTCCTCCGTTAAAATAAAAAAATTAAAAAAAAAATGAAAGTTTTCTATTGTGGGGTACTATATTCTATCACTCTTATGAAAGACATTAACAAATTGGCCATTGAAGGAAAAATATTTAAATAATTTCACATGTCACAAATGTAATATTATATTTTTAAGAAGAAGAGGATACTCAATTTTTTCAAAAACCATTGCATTTTGATACAGAAAAAAAACTTTAAAAAAAAAACTTTAAAACACTGCTAATTACATAGTTTTAATGCCTAAAACTAGGTAGACCCGACTTATCTATATATAGAATGAATCCCAAGCAACTTTTTTCGAAGTTGATAAAAATAAATAAGAAACCTCATTTTCTACTCCCCCATAGTTTGCCAGTCAATTTGCTTCTCTATGTGTTGTAGATGCAGGGGGAGACGGTGCCTGGCCTGGGCCCATGCTTGTCGGGTTTTCACCCGTTCCGCCGGCCTAATATAATATATATATATATATATATATATATATACACACACATACACACATTAAAAAATAAATGTTTTTAATAAAACAACGTTGTGTTATCTTAAATTTTATCTTTTTTAATAAAACGACATCGTTTTATCTTAGATTTTATTTTAAAAACTCTCCCTGCCCTTGGCGCCACTCTCCCTCTCTTTCCTCCTCTTTGCCGTCCTCGGTCTCTTAGACTCTCTCGCTCTCGATGTCACCCCATTGAGCCCCAAGCCTCTCTCTCTCTCTCTCTCCCTCCATGGGCGGTCGGCCTTGGTGGCCAATCAGTACCCCGTCATTCAGATGAGGGCACCCACCCACAGGGGACTGCATAAGGTGCATGTAGCATCCCTAACTGCATAAATGCTTATTTTGAACGAGATGTGTTTTCTAAAAAATTGTTTGCGATGAAATTGACATTTGTTTGGGAAAAAAGTCTTCTAAAATAAGCATTTTTATTATGAGAAATTTTACTTATCATCCCGTACACCACACACCAATATGTAATTTGTTATTTTTATCTTTCTATTTAAACACACACATATTGATGTGTAAATTTGTGTGTTTAAATAAAAAAAAATGATAAATCACATATTGGTATGCATATGACTTTAGAAATGATTCCAAGTTGGCATCTCTTTACATGTTGCTAAACCATGAAGTAGGTTATGTTCGTATCAATCTGCGCCCTTACCCAACTACTGTCTTTCTTGATAATTAAATCTAAATAGATTGACAGAATTAGCAGAGTCTTGTTCAAAATTAGAAATAGGTTTACTAAATTTGTACGGTTGGGTGCATTCTTCCAAATTAAGTGACCACAAGCACTTACGTACACGTACATACAACGCTCAACTACTCAAACCCACCTGCCCACTTGTTACAAGGTGACAACCTAAGGCGCATATATATGCATATCATGTGGCCAAAATTCAAAATCCAAATCCTTGGTAAAAATCCAAATTCTTGATAAAAATCCAAATCTTTGATAAAAATCCAAAAGACTTCTCTTTTAAGAGATTTAATCCAAAAGATCGATTGATGCATTCCCATATATAATATCTCAAGAAAAATTATAAGCACACGTCACTTTTTATAATATTTTACACAATAATATTTTAAAAAAAATGATATTTTTGTAAACTAATTTATAAAAATAACATCATTTTATTAAAATATCTTTATTTTATAATATATATTATAAAATATATTATAAAATATATTATGTGGATATCATTACTCTTTTTGCTATTGGATTATGTGGTGTAGAATGTATGTAAAGCCCGTGTGTCAAAAGCGGTTATGCCCAAGGAGTCGTGACCAAGAGAAGATATGCCACCCGTAGGTATTAACCTATCGCTTTTTCGTCTAGCTGATTCCAACATTATCATTCAAATGTCTAAACAAATATGTCATAACTTGACAAAGGAATGTGAGCAAACTCAAATGAACGACACTACAACAAAAGAGGTTTCTTTGGATGAAAATTTTTGTCCCAAAATATATTTTGGTTGTTCCAATATCAATGTCTCAAAAGATTTTTTGGGACAAAATTGAGCAAAATCGTTCGATAGCATTTGAACGGAAAATTGTTTTTAGGACAATTAAGTTTTGTCCCAGATTTTCGGTCGAACGGTGAAATCATTACGTTCGATCATGAATTATATTCGAACGCATACTTCATGAGTGGTCGACCAAAATAAATTTGTTCAAACGTATTGACATGAAAAAACGTTCGAACGTTAATCTTGCTAGTCAAACAGACAACTATGTTTGAACGCATTGAGTATAATTTTGATCGGATTATGATATGATCGACCAATTTGCTAGGAGGTGACATTCAAACGTTGATGTCATGTTCGATGTCATCAGTAAGCATTCGTATGATTTTTCCGTTTGAACGGTTTTCGAGTGTTGTTTGAACGTCTATTATAGATTACATTCAAATGTTCTATATCACTGTTTGAATGATTTGACCACTTTAGTTCGAACGGTTATTGGTCGTTCGAACAATATGTATTTGATTTTATCCAATAATGAAAAACCAAATACATGTACATAACATCTTAAAAAGATACATTACAATTTGTTCAATATACATAAAAGTAATCTCATAAGTGCAAACTAAATAAATAAAATAGTACCAATGTTCATTATACAGAAATAGGTATAAAATTTGTACTTATGATGTAAATAAGTTGGAGTTGCATAAGTATATGTGTTTAGTTGCATCTCTCTCCTTAACTCCTCTTGTTGTTGTTCTTCTTGTTTCATTCGCATCTTCATGTCTGCTTGTTACACTAATTGAGTCTCTAACTCATGCTGCATTGTCCTCAATTCCTCGATCTTAGACCTCGCTTCCTCTAATGCTTTATAGGTATTGGAAGCATTGTTAGACAACGAGAAAGAGCTAGAAGACTCAACACAAGGACCCAAACCCCTCAAATATCCTAAACGTGGACCCAGAACTTTTGTAAAAATTTCAACATCAGTTGTTGAGGAAATTTGATCTAATCCAAATTCAGCACATAGGGCAAACATTTCTTCTACACATAAGACAAAGAATTAATATTGCCACAAATATTCAAATATTTTTAATTAAAACAGATAATAATACTTACATAATTTTCACGGGTGTCGGGATGAGTCTACTCTCCATTACGATCAGTATGTGACGCAGCATATAATTTTGTCAGATCTTAAATGGTATCTGACTCTTACTGCAAGACACTTATTTTATAGATATAAAGTCATTATAATACATCTAAATAACAAACTATATACAATCAAAGATATAAAATAGTATTATCAATTTCTTAGAGAGTCGATGGAAAGATCTTGAGCCTACATGATAATGAATATTCAATTTCGATCTATTTGTTTTGTTTATAGAAATTTGCTCATGCATAGAAAGTTGTAAATATTAGTATGAGAAAATTATAAAATATGACACATAAAATAATTCATTTACCTTATATGCTACATTCTCAAACATGTCATAAAGTTTTTCACAATCAGAAGGTCGAATATCCTGAAAAGAATGTTGGCGTGCCTCAACCCTATTCTCGAACTTATTATAATGCTCATGCACATCGCCTTATATTTATAGAATGCATTACAGATAAGCTCATCAACAATCTTACGCTCCTCTCTCCAACCAAACTTTAGCTCGAAGTCATCCTTAAAAACATATATACACAAAGAAATTATCATTTGCATATTCTATATTTTGCATACATATTAAATCATTTTAGAAATGAATTAAACATTACCAAACAACGTTTCTTGATAAGATCCTTCACATTTTAGAAGATTCTTGATAAGAGCGCCTACATGCAATTGAAGCCAAGTTGCTGGTTGTCCTTCACCTCCGGTATGTTCATCAGGAATGTTAGCTTTAATTTTACTTACTTTATGATATTTTTCCAATGTCACGCCTATAGTAATGCTTTGACCATGATGAGATTGTATGGTTAACTCTAAAGAATATCATATATTGTTGTAGAAATGAAGTAAATAATGGTTAGAAAATATTTAATAGGTATGAATTACCCTAATTGAAACAAAATTATTATTATTTTTTTAACTTGTTCTGGAGAGTTAATCTCTAGTGGTGAGTCAGGCGGAGAGTTAGAAACGGGTGGAGATGGGATATGAACTCCCTTCCTCTTCGGTGGCATAATTTAAAAGCACTGTTACATTCATTTCATAAAATATTTGTCATAAAGTATCATGTGAACCCGTCTTAAATTTTCATCGGTATCAATTTCAGTTAATCATTCGCCCTCATCATCTATAGATACTTCAGATGAGTGGACATTTTCCTCAACTATCTCATCAACAATTCCAGCCTCAATATCTTCCTTATGTATTGAAATCATCTCATACTAGCTCAAATCTACAAACAAGTTAAAGACAGGTTGACTCTCTTGGTATTCTTCTTGAGTAGAGGGATCATCTTCTTCTTCGTCTTGTCCCTTTGCCTCAGGGATAACATCATTATTGAACCCAAGGTTTCAAACTTCATAAAATTATATATCTATATATAGATTTTGATGATAACAAATGAATTCAAGCATAAAAGAGTCTCAAAATTGAGCCAAGCACATCAACGAATCAAGCATGAGCAAGAAAGGGATTAAGCTTACAAATAAAACTCTTAGAACAATTTTGTATATCTATTGATAAAATTCGAAATTGGATTAAGGCTCAAAATCAATATTTTCTCATAAAGCATCAAATTGCAATTTCCACATGTACATGATATATTTGAAAATTAAAAATCTGAATTTTGAATTTTTAAAAGATGATTGATTGTCGTCTTTCACATGTGCATGACATGATTAAAAGTTTGAATTTTGAAGATTTGAAAGATAATTGATTGTCATCTTTCACACGTGCATGTTTAGTTTGAAACTTTTGAAAAGTGATTAATGCTCTTTTTTACATATGCAAAAAGCAGTTAATTTTGTTTGAACAAATTTGAACAGAAAATAATGCTCATTTTGTCATATACGAAAAGTAGAAGATCTAGTTTGAAAATTTTGAAAAGTGAATAATGCTGTCTTTGATAGCTCAATTGAGATCTTCAAATTAACAATAAGAGCTTACTCACATCAACTACAAGCTTTACAACATTCATTCAAGGCTTTCAATCTCTCTTCTCTACGCATTGAGCCTTAACCTTTGTTCATTTTGAGAGAGATATAGTTTGCGCTGTATTATTTTTATTTCACTCATTAAAAAGTATTTTTCTGATAACCTACCTACTATCAGTTCTTGTATTAGTAAAAGGGTGTGTATAACCCTTTGTGCGTGTAGAAGGTGTTCTACACAAGGAATAGTTGAATCACTACGTGTAAGGTGATCGAATTGTAGAGGGTGTTCTACACGAACTCTTTTTAGCGGTACTGCTCAATGTGTAATAGGTTTCTATCTCTACTTGAAAGAGATTAAATAGTGAATTTTAGAATCCTTAAAGGGTAGCTTGAGGCAAGAACGCAGGCAATGGGGCTAAATCTCGTTAAAATACTGAGTTTACTTCTCGCTTACCTATACTCTTGATATTTACTGTTGCTTCGTATTTTTTTCATTTTTTATATTGTGTCTTTAGTTTATAATCGTCAATTTTTAAATACAGCTCAATTCACCCCCTCTTATGTTAGTCATCTTGGTAACAGTTGGTATCAAAGCAAGGGCTCTTTTATAAGATTAACTATCTTTTGAGTTAAAATCTTATGACTAACATTACAGCTACCTTTGGTGAAGGTCAATCTAGCAATTGACCTCCACTATTTTGCGGAGACAATTACACATTTTAGAAAGTTAGAATTTAAATATTCCTTGAGGCTCAAGGTCGTGAAATTTGGAAATGTTTTGTAAACGGACCTTATATCTAACAAAAGTTGTTGATGGAGTAAAGGTCAAAAAGAAAGAAAAAGAGTTGGATCTCAAAGACGAGAGAATTCTAACATTGAATTCAACGACTATAAATTTCCTATATAATGTTCTCGATGAGAATTAGTTTAATAGAATAATGACTTGCAAGAAGACAAAAGAAATTTTGGATAACTTGTAAGTAACTTATGAAGGAACTTCGCAAGTCAAGGCATCAAAAATCTATATTCTTACTCATGAATATGAAATGTTTAAAATGAATGATGATGAATCTATTTCTACTATGTAAATTCATTTTACTAACATTATAAATAGCTTGTCATCTCTCGGCAAATCTTATTCCAACTTGGAGATAGTAAAAAAAAATTCTCAACTCTCTGCCAAAACGTTCGGAATCAAAAGTGACGGCAATTCTTAAAGCTGGAGACCTTAAGAAACTCGAAATAAATGAACTCATCGGGTCATTTATCACCGATGAATACACATTGAAAACAAGAGAAGAAGAAGGAAAGCTAAAGAAGAGTTTGGCCCTTAAAGTTGTTCCTCATGAAAGCAAAAGTAATGAAGATGATGAAACTGACGATAAAGATAAAGAAGTTGTGATGATAAGAAGGAGAATTAAGAGATTCTTAAAGAGAAATAAAGCTCCTTCAAGGAAATCCTTCAAAAAAGTTTCCAAGAAAGATACACTTAAAAATGACTCTTTAACTTGTAATTTAGACGAAGCAAACAATGGAGAATCTGCAAATCTTTGTCTTATCGCTAAAGACGACCTTGAGGTAAAAAAGTTTGACAATATTGAAAATCCTTTATATGAGAAATTGCAAAATGTTTTGGAAGAAGTATATGAGAAACTTAAGAAATTGGGTATCAAATATACTATTTTGAAAAAGAAAAATTCTTCATTAACAAACAAAATTGATGTTTTAAGAAAAGAAAACGTCGTTTTGAAAGATGAAATCAACGAGTTGAAGAAGAAAGTGACTGATTTAGAAAAAGATTGTTAAAAATTTTATAAACGAAAAAAGAAATTTTGAAAAACTTCTTGGTAGTCAAAGATGTGTTTTTGACAAGGCAGCTTTGGATACATGCCAAAACAAAAATAAAAAGCTTATAAAAACTTTTTTGATAATCCTTCTAAATCAAAGTCCGGTATTCAAAATTCTTTTCATAAAAACAAATTTTTCAAAGAAAGATACTATTACAATCACTTAAGTTCTTCATATATGCCACATGTTATCTTCAATTTTTGTAATAGAAATGGTTATAATTATCATGTTTGTCCTGTTAGAAGAAAACATACAATGACTATTAAAGTCATATGGGTACCTAAAAATATTATTTCTTCTAATACAATTAAATGATGGACCCAAAGAACTTGGGTACCCAAAAAAATCATTTTAATTCTTTTGGTAGGTATGCATGAAGTCCTCCATAAGCAAAAGTAAATGATTTTTAGATAGTGGATGTTCAAGAGGCATGACGGGAGGCAAGACTAAAGTCATTGATCTTACATCTAACAAAGAATGACACGTGACATTTGGAGACAACTCAAAAGGGAAGATCGTTGGAATAGGTAAAATTAGTAATAAATCTTCTCTCATAATTGAAGATGTTCTACTTGTTAAAGGTCTAAAGCATAATATTTTGAGCATAAGTCAATTATGTGATAAAGGATTTACAGTTACTTTCAAAAGGGATAAAGGAATTATTTTGAATGATCATGATTGCAATATTTGTTTTATTGCTTTAGAAGCAACAATATTTATACAATCGAATTTGAAAAAATTTCCTCACAAGATGCTATTTATTTTTCAGCTCAAAATGAAGCTAGTTGAATATGGCATAGAAGACTAGGTCATGCTAACATGGGATAGTAGAGAGAAAGAACATATATTTTCAAGAGATGGCAAGAATAATGCTCAATGAGAAGAATTTGCCTAGTTATTTTTGGGCCGAAACGGTAAGTATTACATGTTATGTTATAAATAGAGTTTTGTTAATGTCTAAGTTAGATAAAACCCCCTATGAGCTTTGGATTGGGAAAAATGCAACATTGGTTACTTTCATGTATTTGGATGCAAATGTTTCATTTTGAATGATAGGGATAATTTAGGCAAATTTGATGCAAAATCTGGTGAAGGTATCCTTTTCGGGTATTTTACTAATAGTAAAGCTTATAGAGTCTTCAATAAAAAGACTTTGATTGTAAAAGAATCTATGCATGTAGTATTTGATGAATCTAGTCCTCTACTTTCCAAGAAATCTGTTGATGAAGAAACAGAAACTATAAATAATATGGAAAGCCTCAAACTCAATAAAGAAAACACAACAGATGAAGTCCAACATGGAGACATCGGGAAAGATCAGCAAACTTAAAGCAAGATGCAACCAAACAGTGGAAACTTGTGAAAGATCACCCAGCGGAACAAATTCTAGTAAAACCATCATGAGGTGTAAGTACTCGATCATCTCTTAGAATTGTTTGCAATCATACTACATTTTTATCTCAAATTGAACCCAAAAATATTGATGAAGCACTTCTTGATGAATCTTGGATTCTAGCTATGCAATAAAAGTTAAATAAATTTGAAAGAAATGATGTTTGGACCTTGTTCCTAAACGTAAAAATTATACTTTTATTGGAACAAAATGGGTTTTTATAAACAAAAAAGATGACTCCGGAGTCATACTAGAAACAAGGCTCAACTTGTAGCCTAAGGTTTCAATCAAGAAAAAGAAATCGATTATGATGAGATATATGTACCAGTCACAAGATTAGAAGCTATTTGAATGCTACTTGCTTATGCTTGTTATAAAAATTTCAAACTTCTTTGAACGGATGTTAAAAGTGCTTTCTTAAATGGTTTTATAAATGAAGAGGTATATGTTGAGTAACCTCCAGGTTTTGAAAATTATATTTCTCCAAATCATGTTTTCAAGCTCACAAAGCACTTTATATGGACTCAAACAAACCCCTAGAGCTTGGTATGAGAGACTTTAGTGGTTTCTTGATTGAAAAAAGGTTTTTCAAGAGTAAAAAATAAAAATCAATACAACAATTTTCATCAAACATGAAAATGATGATATTTTTCTAATTCAAATTTATGTGGATGATATAATATTTGGTGCTGCTGATGAAAATATGTACCAAGATTTTGCTAAAAGTATGCAAGAAGAAATTGAAATGAGCATGATGGCAAAACCTAACTTCTTTCTCGGATTGCAAATTAAGCAAGTAAAAAGTAAAACATTTATTAATTAGTCAAAATATATCAAAGAATTACTCAAAAAGTTTAAGATGGAAGGTGAGAAGAAAATTGGAACACCAATGAGCCCATGTACCAAACTTGATAAAGATGAAAGCGGTAAACCAGTTGACTCAAAGGTATATCGAGGTATGATTAGTAGTCTATTATATTTGACAACCAGTAGACCGGATATTATGTTCAATATATGTTTATGTGCACATTTTCAATCATCTCCAAAAGAATCTCATTTGATTGCAATTAAGTGCATTCTTAGATATCTTACTGGTACAATTGACCTAGGGTTATGGTAACCTAAGCATACTTCTTTCGATCTAATCAGCTACTCAAATGTAGATTATGCTGGTTGCATAGTTGATCGAAAAAACACTAGTGGAACATGTCATTTCTTAGGTCATGCAGTTGTTTCATGGTTTAGTAAAAAGCAAAATTATATTGCATTATCTACTATTGTGGCAGAATATGTTGATGCATGTAGTTGTTGTGCTCAAGTTCTTTACATGAAACAGCAACTTAAGGATTTTAAGCTCATGTACAGTCACATTCCAATCAATTGTGATAATACAAGGGCTATAAGTCTTTCAAAGAACCCAATACAACATTCTAGAACTTAGCATATTGAGAATAGATATCATTTCTCTGAGATCATGTACAGAAGGGTGATATTGTTTTAGAATTCACAAGCACACACGATCAATTGGCAAATATTTTCACAAACCCCTGCTAGAAGATAGACTATGCATGATTAAAAGAGAAATTGGAATGATGCATGCCTTGAATTTCTGTTAAATATTTTTATTTTATTTCAAATGACTTACAAAAAGTTGAGACTTTTAGCCTCAATTTTCAAGCGCTCTTGCTCTTCATATATCAGTATGTTATCCTTATCTAAAGGATTAGGCAATCGAAATGAAGAGACGAGGAAGGCTTTTAAATCCTTATTCTCTTGCTTTAAGTCTCCTATTTTTGTTTTTAGACTCGTAAACAAGTCGTTGAAATACATAAATCTTCTCATTAAACTTTTTAACCTCACGAGTTCTGGACTACAACCGCTGAAAAAATACGATAATGGACAATGAGTATCAAGTATTGAGACTCACAAGTTCATATATGGTGTCATCATCTGACTTATTAGTCAGATCACTCTCATGCTGCATCATAGCACCTATGGCAGATGTAGAAATAACTTGTGACTGAGATGAAGAATACCTCATATATTGATCACGAGGATTACTGAAAGAAGATTGATAAGCCATTGAAAATTCGTAGAATGGGATTGCAGATGAATTATAGAGATGAGAAGTAAATTCGATGCAAATTAGATGAAGCTAGAGACTTTTTTATAGAGATAGAAATAAGAACAAGACAAACTATCATCTCTTCAAATCTTACTTAGACAAGATTACAAGATATGTTGGATGCATATTGTTAAAAGTTAGTTAGCTAAGCCAGCGAGCTTAACTGCAGATTGTCCTTATTTTTCTTATAAACGTTGAATCTCTGTTGTTATCTACTGATATTGACTTTGTATTTGAACTCTCTCTCATTCCTACTCCTCTATTAATGCCTGCAGGTCATGAGCATACCAGTCTACAAATTTTTTACTCCTTGTTTTCTTGCTTTAACATTTTATTCTTTTTATCTTTATTAACAAGCTTTTGACTTAATTCAGATATTTGACTGTTAAGCCGATCAACCTCACTCACCTTCGCTAGTAACCTCTGGGACATGTTCGTAATAGAGACAGTATATTAAGCACTAAGAGTTCTTAATTCTGCAACGACCTTAGCATCAGTCCTACTAGAAAAATGCATCTCGGCCTTAGGAGAGAAAATGGATGGTTAAGACGTAAAAGATTCTTGATTCAAATCTGAAACATTAATGGAAGAAAGTTTCTCAGCCATACTATCATTCTGGATAAATAAAAACTAGATTAAAGAGCAATGTGAGAATTTTTTTTTTTTTTTTTTTTTTTTTTTTTTTGAGTATCCAATGGGTGAAAATTGGTCCTTTTCAAATAGAAACCCAAGCTTTCAAATCTTTGTAAAATCCATTTTCTCAACAACATCAAACAGATTTGAATCTCTTTCTGCACTAAATCGATAGAGCTAAACCTCAAGGCTTTGCAGGATTTATTGGGACCTGCGTGGCTTCAATTATTCAGCTCTCTACAGTTTCTACTAATGCACCATTTTCACTAGTCCATTGGTTACTACAGTTCCTTTTTAATGATGCCAAAAGGGGGAGAAGTTTTAGACTAAAACATTAACATGTTCTTTCCAATGTTTTTTTTTAAATTAACATCCTTTGAATTATTAACCTTGTTATATATGCTTGGAATTATGTTTATCTATTACTTGAAAAATTAACGCACATTCTCAAGGAGAGTGCGAAAACAAACTAGGTGTTATGTTTGTCTATCGTTTGTTATATATGCGAAAACAAACGAGGTATTATATTACTACAGGTCTTAGAGTTCTACTAAGTACTTGTCAATATTAAAAAGGGGGACACTGTTGAACCTAAGGTTTCAAACTTCATATAATTATATATCTACATATGGATTTTGATGATAACAAATGAATTCAAGTATAAAAGAGTCTCAAGCTCAAGTTGTCTACACAATGGAGCCAAGCAAACTAACAAATCGAGCATGAGTAAGAAAGGGAACAAGCTTACAAATAAAGCTCTTAGAGTAATGTTGTACATCTCTTGATAAAATTCAAAATTGGATTAAGGTTCAAAATTAATTTTTTCTCGTAAAGCACCAAATTGCATTTTCCAAATGTGCATGATATAAATATATTTCAATATTAAAAGATTGAAATTTGGATTTTTTAAAGATGATTGATTGTCGTCTTTCACATGTGCATGACATGATTAAAAGTTTGAATTTTAAAAATTTGAAAGGCGATTGATTGTCATCTTTCATACATGCATATTTGGTCTCAAAATTTTGAAAAATGATTGATGCTCTTTTTTTACATATGCAAAAAGGTAGATGATTTTGTTTGAAAATTTTAGAAAAGTAAATAATGTTCCTCTTGTCATACACGAAAAGTAGAAGATTTGGTTTAAAAAATTTGAAAGTGAATGAGTCTTTGACAATTGTAAAAATTAGAAAATTTTATTTGAAAATTTTGAAAAGTGAGTTGTGCTCCTTTTTTACATGTGAATCTTTTTAAATTTAAAAATGAAGTCTCGTATGCCTATAAATAGCTCAATTAAGATCTTCAAATTAACAACAAGAGCATACTCACATCAACTACAAGCTTTACAACATTCATTCAAAGTTTTCAATCTCTCATCTCTATGCAGGGAATAGTTGAATCACCATGTGTAAGGTGATTGTAAGTGTAGAGGGTGTTCTACACGGACTCTTTGTAACGGTACTACTCAAAGGTGTAATAGATTTCCATCTCTACCTAGAGGTTGAATAGTGAATTTGGGGATCTTCAAAGGGTGCAAGAATGTAGGCAGTGGGGTTGAACCTCATTAAAATACTGAGTTTTCTTCTTTTTTACCCTTACTCTTTATATTTATTGTTGTTTTATATTTTGTTCATTCTTTATATTATGTATTTGGTTTATAATTGTCACTTTTTAAATATAATCCAATTCACCCCCTTCTTGTGTTAGTTATTTAGGCAACAATCATATATATTTATTAGAGAAAATGTTTGTACCACTCGCCATTAATTTCCTAACTCAGGATTATATAAGTAGAATACTTGAGATACTTGGCAAGCCAAAAAAAATAATTATTTTCATACCATTTTTGCGATGTATTAATAATCAAGAAATATTCATCATCATGCACTCTCTTTCGAAGATTGCTTAAATCCCACCAATCAAACTGAAACAGATATTCCACAAGCTCCCCCAAATATTTCAATCTAATTATATCAATAATAACCGGATAGAAATCGATGTTTTCTCCATCATGACTTGCTTCAATTAGGGCACTACTATTTTGTATTTTTCGATAATGTTCTCAATCCATTATGTTATACGTACTTCCCTGAGAAATACATGTAGAATATCAAGTAGCTTGTCCCGAAGGGCCACATGCCAATGCATACAGTTCATCCGTGATATTGTTTGAATTACTAGCATGCATTTGTACAGCCTATATATCAGATAAAGCATAAATATACAAAAAATAAACAATCATAATATTAATGTGGTAATTCAAACTGCATCTATAATGGCATTACCCGTTATTCAAAGTAGTGCGAGAACTCCTCTTCATGTTTCTGGTTTATATCATTTATTCCCAGTTCTTTGAGTACGGTTATATGATCACTGAAATTGAAGATTATCAAATCATTTATAATCTTATATTTTTTTTAAGGAGATTTCAATATTAATTTATAAATAATGAAAACTTACTTCAAGTGGCTCTCTATCTCAAGGTAACTGTTTAGCACATACCACTGAACTTTCTTGAACTCTCTTCCACACAAATCATAACCACGTGCTGCACCAGTGGACGTACATGTTGGGAAGACACAGAAAATCCATTTCTTTGTCTTGCTTGGTCAACATCAAAGTTTTTTTCCTGCCGATCAAATCTCGTGTCAACTCCATGGAAGTAGTTGGAACATAAAGTACGTCACTCACCATCAATATATACTTCTGCAATTGATCCTTTTGAGCAGGTCTTGTTACCCATTATATGCTTTAACTTTCCAAGAAACTATTTAATGGGATACATCCATCTATACTATACTGGTCTTACAAGTTGAGTCTCATATGGCAAATGATCGGCTAAGTGAGCCATGATGTCAAAGAATGATGGTGGGTAAATATTCTTCAACATATACAATATTATAGCATTTTCTCGTTCCATAAGATCTAAAACTTCTACATTCAATGTTGTAGCACATAAGTCTTTAAAAAATATATCCAACTCAATCAAAGCCACGATTACATCTCCCATCAAGTACCCATGGATACCAACAGGCATGATAAGTTATAAAAATACATGACAATCATGACTTTTTAATCCAATAATTTTTCAGTTATTTGTTTGCATACACTTTGTTAGATTTGAGGCATACACATTCGGTAATTTAATCTTTATTAGTCACTCACAAGATTTAGCCCTTTCGTTCTTTGACAATGTATATCAATCAATTGGCATGTAAACGAATGAACTAATTTGTTGCTAGTGCATTCCCAATCTTATTCTTAGTCTTATGCCCAACCGCTTCAGATCCTTCTGTGAGTTTAATGTATCCTTTGTTTTGCCTTCAATTAACATCAAAGTTCTCAACATGGACTCGCATATATTTTTTTCAATATGCATAACATCGAGATTATGCAGCAATTTTAACGTCGACCAGTACGGGAGTTTGAAAAATATGCTTTTCTTTGTCCAAGTTAACCTATACGCAATTCGCTTTCTTTTCTGTTGTTTTTTACCAAATTCATTACTACAAACATATACCAATTGTGCAAGTACATCTTGGTCAAAAAAATGTGGTGGATGGTGGCCCCATTCAACAATGCCATCAAACATTCTAGAATTTCCACGCCATCTATGGTCTCTAGATAAAAATCGACGATAACCCATGAAGTATAGTTTCCTCCCATACGTAAGCCATTCAGATTGGGTGTGTTTGTTATAAGTCGAACATGTCATTTTCCCCTTAATACTCGAACTTGACAAGTTTCCATAAGTGAGAAAATCATTTATTTTTCATAACATGACAGCATGTATCTTGAATGACTTGTCTGTTAATGAATCAAATTTGTGGATCTCATTCTCCCATAAATCTTTCAGTTCTGCAATCAATGGTTGTAAATGTATGTCTATATCATTTTCCGGTGATCTCAGATCAAGAATGAGCAAACTCATCATAAAATATGGATCCTTCATACACTTCCACGATGGTAGATTATACGACATAAGTACTATGACTAGTCCTCATGTTCTTAAAGGGATTAAATCCATCTGTTGCCAACCCAAGTCCCACATTACGAGGTTATTCAGCAAATTATGGGTACTCCAAATCAAATTCCTTCCAAACTTTAGAATCAACAGGATGTGACAAGACACCATCATTCCTTACTCTTGATGATGAATGTCATGTCATGTCTATAGCCGTTGCACGTGACATAAATAACCGTTGTAATCCAAGTATCAATGGAAAGTGACGTGCGACCTTTTGCAGCACATTATGCTTTTCAGATGTCCATCTTGATTCATGACACATGGGACACTCGTTCAATTGTTCATTCTCTCACCAAAATAAGACATAGTCAATCTTACATGCATGTATTATATTGTAATCAAACTCGAGTCCTCGCTTCAATTGTTTTGCTTCATAGAAGTTGCGAGGTAAAACATTGTCTGATGGAAGTGCCTTTTTAAATAGCTCTAGTAACATATTGACAACCTTAATTGATAATCGACACATGGATTTTATGTGAAGTAATCTAACGGAAAATGACAATTTACTATGCCTTCTGCATCCTGGTGATAATTCACATTGTGAGTCATTCCACAAGCATGCAAAAGTGTTATGGCCCGTATTATTTGAAATTTATGAGTCCATAGCAACCTCATCCATAAATATTCTCGCACCAATGTCACCTAGCATTTGTTTCATATCCCCATCGTAATCATCACCACCAAACCTCTGTCTATACATCTTCATCAATGTCTTCTTCTTCTTCATGTGAAGGCTCGAATGTTGGATATGGTTCGACATGTAAGACCTAATCAGTATAACCTTGGTAAATACTATTGACAAACAGATGCTCTCCCACCAAGTATATCTTATGAGAATACAAATTTTTGCATTGTTGACATGGGCATCTAATTCGCCTGTCACTATCAACGTACAGCATGCGAACTCCAAGAATTTCTTAATACCTTCAGCATATACATTGTAATCATCACCCAAGGAATCTCTAACTTGTATCCAACTCTTATCCATGCCTAATACCCTATTACAAACAATCACATAGGCATCAAAGACATTAAGGAAATCTGCTTCCGAAGACATACGTACAAAGACATTACGCTGACAATTACCATTCGAACGTTACTCCACTGCTCAAGGATTCGCAGGAAGCATTCCCACCACTATTTCAAAAGGTGCCAAAAACAAAAGGAACCATTTTAATGTAAAGTTTCATTAAAAGAAATATTCAAACATGAATATTGTGTTCGAACATTGCATTTTACCATTCAAATGTATTATCTTAAATTATAACTTCTTCCCTGTAATGTTCGTAGTTTTAATATACTATATAGTGATAATATAGTGATATATATATATAATACATATTACTATAGTATAGTAATATATACCAGTATGATATATAATAATTGTAATGATATCATATAGTAATATATAGTGTATATATATCACTATATATATATAGTACATATTACTATAGTATACTGTATATTGTTTCATATTGTTGTTGTATTGTATATGTTATGGAATATCATTTTGCTCATGGCATTTGTCATCGTGATCTTTATGATTTAAAATGTTTGGACTATAATACAAGACTTGAATTAAAAATAATGATTGAAAGAGTTAAAGGATCTTAAAAAAATAACACTTAATGAAACAATATAAGAAAGCAATGATTAATAAATATTTAGTCTTTCTAAGTAGACATGTGGCAATAGATAAAATGAATGATCATTTCAATTTCTTAAGAGATGAGATTAATAGAATACATAATCATTTGAGCATCCTTGCTTTATAAAAAAAAAAAAAAGTAAAAATTCATTGATACAGGTTTTAACAACGATAGACTATAGAAAAGAAAATGAAGTATATTGAGAATCTTGTGTTGATAAGTCAACCATTGATTAGCCCGTTTATGCTAGGAAGCTCTAGGAGTGGTCTCGGTGGTGTTCTCTCGAGATCTTGGTCTACTTATTCTCTTTGAATATAAGATATTCTTATTTAAAATTCTGTCTTAATGAATTCTTTATTCAGATCTGATTTATCCAAATCCTCTGCTAGTATAAATATAGAACCTGATAACATCAATCAATAAAATTATAACATATTAAATATAGAAAGAAATTTACAATATTGGATAATTCCTAATATTCCAAAAAATCAAATCTATAAAAAAATCTACTTTTTCTTCAAAATTATCAATTCTTACTAATTATACTATTAAAACTGTAGAAAAAACTATTAGTTTAAACAATGATTATGAATCACTACAATTATTAAGCAAAGATGCTATTAAGAATTGTAAGGAACAAAAATATTCTTTCATACATATTGGATTAGTACAAGTTGCTATAAAATCATTCACTAGAAGTGGATTAAATGCTTCAATACTACTCTGTCTAAGAGATGGAAGACATTATAAATTTCATGACTCATTACTTGGTATGGTAGAATTTAGCTTGTTCCAAGGTCCAGTTTATTTTAATTGTTATCCCAAATATTATCTTTCATTATTTGATACTAATATCATACATGTTTTAATATTAAATATTAAAACAAGTGGTTATCACATGATGAAAGGATCACATCCTTTAACTGTAGTTTATAGGATCCATTATAAACTTGTGAAAACAACACTAGAGCCAAAAGCATTTATTACTAGTCCAAAAGGCTACACATTATTATTACAATCTAGTACACCAAATTCTAGTATACAGATTCTCAAACAGATTCATTGGAATCAAATTATTCTTCCTAATGAATGGAAGTTAGATAATATAACTCCATTATCAAAAATAGAAAATAATGCTATAGATGATCTAGAATATATAGATCAAAAAGCAAATGGACTAGTCCAAATAGCTTTTCAATCTTTTAGAATATCATTTTCACATTACTTATCACCAGCACCCTCATGTTATCACACATCTAAATCTGTTCAAACTTCAATTTCACAAAATAGATCCCAGAACCTAGACACCCAAATTAGGGGAGTTATTTCTGGAAATATTATTGATACACTTGTATATACTATTAATCCTAGTAAACCATCTACCTCTCATAATCCTGAGCAATTAAAAGAACTCTCTGCTCCAACATATTCACAAGTAATTAGAGATGATGCTCAAATATACACCCTTAATAAAGAAGATTTCAAGATTAATAAAGAATATCTTAAACAAGATTATATGAAAAAAGAAAATAATCAAAACAAAATTATTATTCTTCTCAACTTTTACAAAAAATGGAACGAGATTATCTTCAAAAGAAATATTATGAATATTTAGAAGAAATACAGGCTAATATACCTTTCTTCACATGGTTTGAAGTCTACAAATCAAACCAATTATTAGCCTTAAATAGGATTACTAACCAATAGATTAAACAAAAAAGTGATAACATTGTTTATGAAGAAAATCTCCCCTTTGAAACTATTAAATACAGCCAAAGAGGCACTCAAGTACTAACATCACCAATAAAGAAACATAATTCTTTATCAGATATGAAAAATACCGATAATATAATTCAAAAAAATAATTATACTAATTTATATTTACAAACTATGAGTAAACAATTAGAGAAAATTGAGACCCAATTATCTCTCAGTAATCCTACTATTAGAGAAGCAAAAGAAAATCTTTTATTTGTTCCCTATGAAATTCCATCCCATTTAAAAATTATTTTTTCTAAAAGTAAAAATGATTTGTTAGAACAAATCTCTAATAAGTTAGAAAAATTAAATATTTCCAATACTACTTCTACTTTATCAAAACAACCTCATATCAATGTATTAAGTAAAAGATTCACCTACCTTATTATATTATTCTAAAATTTGTAATATCGAAAACCAATTTAAAAATATAGATATCCAAATAAACAAGATCAGAGAAGATCGTGTTAATGAATAATCTGCTAGAGATTCTAAACATAATGTTTCCATTACTCGAAATTAGTATCCGCAACCAACCCCACCGGATATGCAATTCGAAAAAAGAGAACATATAGTAAAATATATTTTTTCACCAAATGTACTATATGAATAGAACATACATAGATTACCTGAATATGAAATATTAAATTATTTTCAAAAAATGATTATGGTTTCTGATGTTGATAAAGGAAACGGAAAAGCAAACCATCAGGTGGCTCAAATTATTGTTACAGGTTTTACTGGCCACATAAAAGTCTAGTGGGATCATTATCATTCAAGTGAACAAATAAATAAAATATTAAATCAATATAAACATGATGAAAGAATGCAAATAATTAAAATAGAAGATGATCAATCATTAGAAGATGTTGTTAATACTTTAATATTTATATTGACTAAACATTTTGTTGGAGACCCTATTCAATTTAAGGAAAGAACTAGTGGTCTATTAATTAATTTAAAATGTCCTCAATTATCTGATTTTTGTTAGTATAAAGATGTATTTTTAACTAAAGTTATGATTAGAAATGACTGCCAACAACCATACTGGAATGAAAAGTTCATAGCTGGACTTCCTTATTAATTCGCCCAAAAGGTACGAGAATCATTAGTAAATTCAAATGGTACAATTGATTTTATTAATCTTACACATGGTGATATTATAACTACTATTAATAGAACTGTTTTAACTATGTGTAATGATTTAAGACTAATAAATCAAATAAATAAAGAAAAGAAATTTGCTAAAATTTAGACTTATTTTAGGCTGACGTGGCAGGGTGATTTTATGCTCTCTGCTAGGGTTACGATCGCGGGGGTGTGCGAGAAATTTTCGTGTGTCCCTGGCCCTCCAGTGACCTCTGTTGCCGACAGGATGGGTTTTGAGCTTCCTGTGGGTGGGTTTAATGTCTTTGGGGAGATGAAGCAGGGTGCGATTGATCCTGTTGTAGGTGATAGAGAAACTTTTGCACAAGTGCTCCAACGACCTTTGCCACAACTGAAATTTTGTGTGCCTTTGAGGAAGCCTGAGAAGATTAATGGGGAATTAGGTTTTGTGTTCTTCGACGTTGAGATGGAAAGGGCGGCTGAGGATATGAAATTTGCTCTTGTTCTAAAATTTACATCAATAAGGACCTCCATTGATGTGTTGCAACTGAAGATCATCAAAACATGGGGATTTAGCGAGGTGCCGATGGTGAGTTTTATGGATAATTATCATGTCTTACTGCATTTGACTAATGAGAATGATTATCTCCATGCTTGGGCGAGAGAAGGAAGCGTTGTGGCGGGTTGTCAATTTCATCTATTTAATTGGACGGTGGAATTAGATTTTAAGAAAGAGCCTTCCATTGCCCTGCAATGGATTTTTCTCCCTGGTTTGTCGTTGCACTTATACTGGCTGGACTGTCTTCAGAGTCTTGCGACAAGATTTGTGCAATTTCTTGGGAAGAACAATGCAACTCTGTATCATACTCGAGCTACGGGAGCGAGAATCTGCATAGAAGTGGACTTACAGGAGGAGGTGGTTGAGGGTTTTCCTATTGTTGTTGGCCAAAAAACCCAGATTTGGCAGGGAGTAATATATGAGAAAATAGGGTTTTACTGCAAAAAATGTTTTCGGCAGGGAGATACAAAGGTGGTATGTAGAATGGGTGTTCGACCTAAAGCCAAAGCAGAGAACAAGAAGGGGATGAATGCGGGAGGGAAGAAAGTTGATGATAAAGTATGGAAGGAAGTGGGTCGTAAATAGATTGTAATAGAAGAGGGGGAGATTGAGAATATGGATGTTAATGCTCATGTGAATGAAGAGGATGAACAGGCGTTAGCTACGGTTATCGATCAAGGCAAAGAGACTGTAATGGAAGGGAATTCTACTCTGATTATTGATTATGGATTATGGATGCAATGTAGGTGGGTCTGAAAATATGTTGAAAGATGATGTTGTAGAAGTGAGATTGCCGATGGGTGAAGCTAATGTAAGTAAGGCCGATGTAAATGAGGAAATTGTAGTGTCTATCAGAGTGGTTCAGGATGTAGGGGCAGTGACAAACAGAGTTGATTCGTGTAATGCGGACAAGGACGATGTTGAGCAGATGGATGGACATGTGTTGTGTAACAATAGATTCGAAGTCCTTTTAGAAGATGAAAATTCCATGGAGGTAGATTGTGCGAAGGATTATTACTCAATCTTGGAAATTGGGAGGGTGACTCAGTGACCAAAGGTACGAATGATGTGGCTGTGAGGAAGTCTCGAAGGACTAAGGCTCAACCAAAAAAATTACATTTATGATTGATAATATGTTGGTATGGAATGTCCAAGGTTTGGGCACCTCTAGAAGACGGTTGTTGAAGATGGTTCGTAAATATAAAATTTCTATCCTTGTGGTTTTAGAACCTTTTTTAGCAGTTGATAAAATTCAAAGGTGGGCGTTAAGGCTTGCTTTTAATAAATTTGGGTCAAACATTGATGAGGGTGGTAAAATTTGGTTATGTTGGAGGGATGAATTAAATATGGATTTGATTAGTATTACTAATCAATCCTTTTCTGGTTTATTCTCGACAAATGGGAGTCTTTTGTGGCTACATTTGTGTATGCAAAGTGTTCTATGGTGGAACGTAGACAACTTTGGGATCATCTTTGTATCTTCTCGTGCTTTGGTGTTCCATGGGTTGTTATTGGCGATTTTAACGTTATAAGTTCTGATGATGAAAGAGTTGGTGGTCATCCTAGATCGAGGAGTGCGATGTATGAGTTTAATTCATGTGGTTTGATTGATTGGAAGATTGAAGGGAAGCAATTATCATGGTGTAATGGGCAACAAGGAATGGAGAGAAGCTGGGCACAGCTGGATCGTCTTCTGGTTAATGATGAGTTTGTGGTCAAATTTGGGGATGCCTTGGCTCGGTTTCTTGGTAGAAGAACATCTGATCATGCTCCTCTATTGGTGCAGTTTGTTGTCGAACTTCATAGATATGGTACGGCGCCATTTCGATTCCAAAACATGTGGGCTTCGCATAGGAAGTTTATGATTGTTTTTGAGATATCTTGGAATGAGGCTATCGATATGGGGGTCGCTTATTTATACTGGCTAGAAAATTAAAGAGATTAAAAGTACGCCTGTGTTCGTGGAATAAAGAAGTGTTTGGTCATGTGAAGGGGAAAACTCAAGCACTAGAGGAAAGAGTGGAGGTGTTGGATTCAGAGATGCAAAACCAGTGCTCGATGGAGATGGAGTCAGAATTTCTTGATACTAAAGCTGAATCGGACAGGTGGATACAAAGAGAAGATACTAGACGATTGAAGCAGGCAAAACAAAGATGGGTAGATGAGGGAGATCAAAATTCTAAATATTTTCATGCGGTGATTGTACAAAGAAGACGAGGCTTTACAGTGACAAAAATGCGACTCCAAGATGGTACAGCTCTTGATACGCCGGAGTTAATTCATGAAGAAGCTATGAGATATTTTGAGAATTTCTTGTCACAAGATGATCAATTGGAGTTGCTGAGTTTAACTAATATGATTCAGCCAGTGGTGGGTGAAAATGATGAAAGGTGGCTACGATCTGAACCTGTGGAACATGAAATTCATGAGGCCTTGCTTTCAATTCCTACAGATTCTAGTCCGGGTCCAAATGGGTTTGGGTCTCTTTTTTATTTATCTTGCTAGGAGTTGGTTCGAGAAGATGTGGTCAATGCAGTAAAGGAGTTTTTTCAAGGTATGGAGCTGCCTAGATTTTACACTTCCTCTTTCATTGTTTTAATTCCTAAGGTGAAGGATCCCACAAGTTTTGATAAATTTCACCCCATAAGCCTTTGTAATGCGATTTACAAGGGTCTTTTCTAAGTTGATTATGAATACGTTGTCAAAGGTTATTGAAAGGTGAACAGGGAGCATTTGTGAAAGGTAAGAGTATCTTTCAAAATATTTCCCTCACCCAAGAAATAATTAAATTATTACATCGAAGATCTCGGGGTGGGAATGTTTTGATGAAAATTGATATGAGCAAGGCATATGATAGGGTGAATTGGAGGTTTTTGTTGCATGTTTTGCGTGGCCTTGGTGAACCAGAGAATTTTTGTGCCTTGATAATGAATTGTGTGATGACGCCATGGTTTTCTATTATGATGAATGGCATGTTTAAAGGCTTTTTCAAGTCGAAGAGGGGGCTAGACAAGGGGATCCACTCTCCCCTTATTTATTTATAATTATGCAGGAGGTTCTTTCTAAGATGATAAAATTAAAGGTGGCTGAAAAAAAGATTAAGTTGTTCTCTCATCAGGTAAATGCTCCCATTGTTTCACATCTTCTTTATGCCAAGGATGTTGTTTTGTTTGCAAATACTTCTAAAGGAACAATAACATGCTTGATGGAAATTTTGAAGCAGTATGAAGTGTGGACAAGGCAAAAGGTAAATTTCGGGTGGCAGGTTTTGACGCAGGAGTCCTTATGGGCAAGATTTTTTCGGGCCAAATATGCAAAGAATAAAGACTCTAGTTTGTGTTCAGGGGGTTTGGCGAGGTCCTTGTTCTGGAAGAAAATTGTTGATGGGATTCCTTATCTCCTAGAAAATTCTATATGGAAAGTGAAGGAGGGTGATATTTCACTTTGGTATGATAAATTCTTGGAAGGAGGTCCTGTACATGGTCTGGTTGATTAGGTTGCAAGTCCAGAAGTAAGAATATGAGATTTGGTCATTAGAGATGTCTTGGATGTGGACAGGTTGCAAGACATGCTAGGTGATCAGTTGGCAACAAATGTGATGACAACTGTGGGGTCTTTGAAGGAAAATAAAGATTTGTTGATATGGTTGCCAGATAGAAATGGAGTAACCCAACAAAGTCGGCCTGGAATCTACTTCGAATCAGAATGCCAGGTTTTAAGTGGTATTCATGGGTATGGAATAAGTTGCTCCCAAAGAAGATGTCTCTTTGCATGTGGAAGGCGGTTTCTGGTTGCTTAAGTGTTGATGATCAGGTACAAAAACTTGGCATTCCATTAGTTTCTTGCTGTAACTATTGTGACCGGGGCATGGTGGAAGACTTAGAGCATGTGCTAGGTAGTGGTCAGTTTGCAAGAGGTTTGTGGTGCAAAGTCTCGGCTGAAATGTCCATTCCGTTTATGCCCCAGCAAAGATCGCATGAAAGAACTCAAGCGTGGTTCAATAGAGCATCACGACAGTCGCGGGTTGGTATTATTATTGGCATTATTCCTATAATTGTGGTTTGGAGGTTATGGAGGAGGCAACGTGTAGCCCGGATGGAAGGAAAATCTAAGAGTTTGGGTGTGGTTTGGAACTCAATTAAATATTGGGTTCGTGTAGCAGCTAAGAAGATTTCTAAGGTCAATCGTCTGTCTAGTTCAGATGTTGCTATACTAAATTGTTTAGACATTCAGATTGTGGAAAAATGTCGAGTTAACACTCGATTTGTATGTTGGTTTAAGCCTAGCCCAGGTAGATTTAAATTAAATTTAGATGAAAGTAGTTTGAGAAACCCAGGTAGTGGTGGTGGGGAAGGTGTTTTAAGAGATAGTACGGGCAAGATTGTGTTTGCTTTCTCTAAATCTCTTGGTTATTGTTCCAATAATGAAGCTGAATTGAGGGCGGTATTAGAGGGTTTGATATAATGCCAGTAGATGGAGTGTTTAACAGTAGATATTGAATGTGACTCCTTGGTAGTTGTAAATTGGGTTTTGGCTAAAAGGTGTATAGTTTGGTATCTTTGGGATCTTTGGAAAAAATTGTTGATTCTTTTAGATGAGTTTGATTTCATCATTCATCATTGGTTTAGAGAAGCTAATAATGTTGTAGATTATTTCGCACAAAGTGGTGCTAAAGGGGAGAATAAGGTGTTCCAAATGGATGGGCAGCTTCCAAAAGATTTAAGAAGTTTGTATAGATTGAATAAATTGGGAATGGCTTATCTGCGGGAGAAATAAGTGTTTTATTTTCGGTTAGTAGTGTTGCTGATTTTTGGGTAGTTTTGGTTCGGGTCCTATTTTTATATAGGTTCTGTTTTATTTTGTTGGTGTTGAGGCTCGGGATGGTTTATTGGCTATTTGTACATCCCTTGTATCTTGACTATTACCACAGTTTTCCTCTACCATAAGTGAGGTTTTTTAATAAAATATGGAGGGGGTCATTCGGGAAAAAAAAAACAAGAGATTAAAAATCTGAAAACATCGAATTTTAAATTAGAAGGTTCAAATGAGCAATTATTATAAGAAATTATATTATTAAAGATAGATAAGAATATTAATACCCCTAATAAAGAACGAGTAGAATGTCCAACAATAGTTATTAAGGATGAGATAGATAATTTTATTAACATCCTTGATATAAAAAATTTTCATAAATGGTATACTGAAGTAACAGTTTCTATTAATCAAGAATTTTCATTTATAACAATTGTCTTATTAGACACAAGAATAGATTTAAATTGTATCCAAGAGAAATTAATACCTTCCAAATATTTTGAAAAACTAAAAAAGAAACATTATCACAAGTCAATAGAACAAAATTAAATATATATTATAAATTATGTAATGCTCATATTTGTAATAATGAAAGTTGTTTCAAAACAACATTTATTTTAGTAAAAAATATTAATACCAAAGTAATACTAAGAAATCCATTTCTTTCTTTGCTATACCATTTTCTGTAACAGAAGAATGAAATTCTACGAAAATATTTGAACACGAAATTCAATTTCAAATTCTTATTTCCTCATGTTTTAGAAGAAATCAATTCACTAAAAAAAGTCTCATTAATTAAAGAAATTAATTTTTAACAAAAAAAATAAGAATAATAGAAAAGAAAAACAAATAAATTTCATAAAACAAGAATTAAAATATAAAAGAATTGAATAAAAATTAACGATTTATTAACAAAATGATTTTCAAAAAAGAGAATAACGATTTATTAACAAAATGATTAATAAGAAAAAGTAAATTACCATGGAGTTGTATTGTCTTTTATATTCAAAAACATACAGAATTAGAACGAGTGGTTCCTCGATTAGTAATCAACTATAAATTATTAAATAAAGTATTACAATGGATTCGGTATCTAATTCCTAATAAAAAAGATTTGTTATATCGTCCTTATAATTCTACTGTATTTTCAAAATTTGATATGAAATGCGGATTTTGACAAATCTAAATCGCTGAAAAAGATCGGTATAAAATGGCATTTACAGTTCCTTTTGGACATTATGAATGGAACGTTATGCTATTTGGATTAAAAAATACACCTAGAGAATTTCAAAATATTATGAATGAAATATTTACTCATTTCACTCATTTTTCAATAGTTTATATAGATGATGTATTAATTTTTTTTCATCTATTGAACAACATTGGAAACATCTAAATACATTTGTTCAAATTATTAAAAAAAAATAGATTTGTTGTTTCCTCACCAAAAATAAAATTATTCCAAAATAATATTAGATTCCTTGGACATGATATTTATCAAGGAACAATTTTACTGATTAGTAGAGCAATAGAATTTACTAATAAATTCCCTGATGAAAATAAAGATAAGCAACAATTACAAAGATTCTTGGAAAGTCTTAATTATGTTACAGATTTTTATCAATCACTCAGACCATTATGTAAACCATTATTAAAAATATTAAAAAGGAATCAACTTCCATGGACAGAGAAACATACAAATATTATAAAACAGCTTAAGTCTCATGTTAAGAAATTATCATGCTTAGGACTCTCATCTGCTCATACTTTTAAAATCGTTGAAACATATGCCTCTGATCTTGGTGATGGAGGAATTATGAAGCAAAGATTATCAACTAATTTTGAACAAATTATTCGATTACATTCAAGATGTTGAAATCATGCCCAAAAGAATAAAAGTACTATTAAAAAATAAATTTTAGCTATTGTATTATGCATTTCTAAATTTCAAGATGATTTATTAAATCAAAATTTTTTACTTATGATAGATTGCAAAAAAAGCTAAGGAAATTTTGATTAAAGATGTAAAAAAACCTGACTGCTAAAAAAATATTTACTAAATGACAAGCTATATTAAGTATTTTTTATTTTGATATTAAACATATTAAGGGAAAATCTAATTCTTTTTCTAATTTTCTATCTTGAGAATTCTTATAAGAAAAATCATTTCATTTTCAAAATCAAGAGTAAAGTCTAAATCCTCATATACTAGGCCACCATCTTCTCCCTATCCTTCGCATTATCCTTCTGCAACTCTAAAACCATACACGGTATTGGAAACATTACCACAACTGATTAGGCCATCCTACATTTCATTCTCACCATTAGCCTCTTCCAAATTACCAACATATTCAAAAAATGTTTCTCTTCCTCCTTCTACTCTTTCTCATATAATTAATCCTCCAATCTTATCTCAACCTTCTAAGTCCTCCATTATTATTAAGACACACTAGCATTCAGTCTTCCCTATTGAGTTTGAGATTCAGCACCTGTGTAATCCCCAAAAATTATTGGATGTCTTTCTCTTTCTAGATTGGCATTACATTCCACAAAATATAAAGAAAACCTAGCATTTTTAAAAATTTATATTAGTAGATACAGATTCAAGTAATCTTTCTGAAATCACTTGCTCTTTTCAAACTCAACATTCTCCACCTGCATTTCCAATTTTTTTCTTACATAAAATTACCATTAAACAAGTCATCACCTTGGAACAATGGGGAAGAATCCTTATTTGACAAAGAAATTTTCTCATCCTTATGACCTACCATATTATGATTATTACGATTACCAGCAAGCATGAACAAAAATATTTTTAAAACAAGAAAAACAATGTTTTAAAAATATTTGCCATTCTTGGTTCCTCCGTTTTGACAAATTACAGGAGATCAGAACACTCTCGCGATGGTTGGTGGGATTATTATGGACTTGAACATCTTCTTCTTCCTATTCCTCTCTAAGAAAGTTTTAAGGTTTTCTCATCATAAAATGATTATCCACCCACATTAAAACATTGTACGCTACTTCTTTTATTCCTCAAAACAAAATTAAATTGGATAATGAAGTGGGAACATGTTATCAAACCTCACCCTTCTTTTAATATCATTATGTTCTTAACTTGCCAAGTCTCCATCAAATAGTGGGAGAAATATCATTATTATCACGTTGTAAAAATGTTTTCAAAGATTACCAAAGCCTTTAAATTTCTAGTCAAGTGGAGTAGATTTCAGGTCCTATTAGCATCCATTACCAACAAAAAATATTTGAAGAAATTAGCTGAGACAATGTCACAAGTCTTAGACAGCAATGATGAAGAAGGCTCGCCACAACATCAAGTCAAATTATCTACATCACAACAGGCCACATCATCATCAGCTCAACAGGCCTTTCCTTCTCAGGCAACTCATCCTTTCATCCTATCCATCTAATGGACTCTCAAGATCAGTTCGATCTGGATCTTTCAGAGTACGACCTTCAGATTATGATGTGATTTCAACAAGACACGTCAGAAAGAAGCATTATTGGTGACGCTCATCCATTATCTGCCGACGCATGAAGACAAACAACTTTAGGCATCCATTATCAAATTATTATTTGACTCCACTCAGAAGTATTATTGGTACCACTCATCCATCATCCGCTAACGCATGAAGACAAACAACTTTAGGCATCCATTATCAAATTCCTGTTTGACTCCACTTAGAAACATTATTGGCACCACTCAACCCATTATCTGCTGACGCATGAAGACCAAAAAACCTTAAACATCCATTATCATATTTCTGTATATAAAGTTATTGTTTTAGTGTTTATAAAATAGAATTTGTAAACAAAGGAAGGCATTCAGAAAAATAGCATCTAAAGCCTTTCCCTTCTCTCTCTATCCTTACTTCCGAAATAATCATATTATGTAAAACTTCCCTCATGCCTTTTGCTTCTAATCCTTCTGAAAATTAACCTCCTTGTAAGTATTATATTTTTAATAAAATCAAGTTTATCAGTTATGATTTATATCTTTCATGTTTACCATTTCATGCATATGGCTGGTGATACCGTCTATTATTAGTATTACTATTAAACTAGATATTATTACAATTATTATATTCTTGGCTTACGTTAGTGATATATATATATATATATACACTGTATAGTGAAGTACTCACATAGAAATATCATTCTATATATATATATAGTTATATATTTTATAGTGATATGATATATACTATTAGTGAAGTACTCATATAGTGATATCATACTATATATATAGTATATATCATATCACTATATGATATCACTATATATAGTGATGATATCATATACTAGTATCGTACTCTATATTATACTAGATTTCAAATCTTAATTAGTTTACTAAAGTTAAAATATATACCATTCAAACCGTAAATTATAGCATTTGAACAGTACAACATATACAACATCGTTTGAACGTAGCATCTCATCGCTCGAATGGTACTTTTCGAACGTATAAGGTATGGTTCGAACAATATAACACATGTAAGGTAGCGATTGTATTTTACCGTACAATATTTTGAAAATCAAAAACCCAAAATTATCTCTTGGTTCTAACGCTCCTCGAGGCCTTTTGACCTTCGTCGTCACCGCCACCATCAAAGACCACTTCTAGTCAAAAGGTACACCACTTACATGCTTTGAATGGATTGATTTGGAGTTGTTTGGATTGGTTATTTGTAGAAAATAGGAAAATCAATGTTTTTCATGTTTTCCGTCGATGGACACCGTATGTGGCCGGAAACAAAAAGTTAAGATGCCTCTATGCTCATCCTGGCCTTGTATGTTTGTTATTTGTGGAAAAATGAAAGGAATCCACGATTTCCTTTCATTTTAATGGCCACTCAGTTGAGTCAGTCATTGTTGAGTTTGATCCAGAAACTGTTTGAATGATGGTTTATGCATTCGAACATCAGAAAGTCACACCTCGAACGGTTGAGAAACGTTCAAACAGGTGTTGAACATTGTGTTTGAACACATATGTTGTATGTTCGAATGATATGCGTTGTTTTGTAATGTTTGAAAGGTTATGTAACTGTTTGAAAATTGTTATACCGTTCAAACGCATAATGATTTGATCGAATGGTATAACACAAAATAGTTTCTCATTGTTTCAATTAGTATATAATTTTGTGAAGGTTCATGTATCATATTTTATAACCAATTTTCTTAGTTTTATTTTTTAAATTTGCAGGTTGAAAATGCACTATAGGGGAAGGAAATGTGGCAGATCTGGGCAACCCTCCAGCGAAGCAATTCGAGAGAGAACTGTTTTATTGGAGTGTCAGGTGAAGATCTCCGACTTTCAGGATCTTCTCTGGGAGGGTCGTTCCTTGGCAGTCATCTTCGTCAAGCGTGGTTGGACACCAATCTTTGACCAAAAGGACAAAAGGAGGGACATTATTTCCTATATCAACATCGTCTCTGAGTTTTATAGAGAGCTCGGTGATGCCAACCAAGATGATGAGCCATAACAAAATCAGTCTGGGGGCCTTACTTACATTTTCAACAAACGCATTCGCCCATTTTATTGGTATCCCTCGATTGCCCACTACATATCCGAGCGTGGTGCCCAAGAAGTCTACAGATGCGAGTGATGAGGAGACAGCTGAGAATGATGGCTCTGATGTAGATGGACTTGATGGCCTCGCTGATCATGATATTCGGCAGTTAGTTGTTGGTCTAGATGCTCCTCCCTATGAGGGGACAAAGAGCATCAAACAAGCCAATTTATCTAGTTTCTTCAAGATTATGAATTTAATCATCTCTAACAATATTGATCATCGGCTACACAAGACTGAGGTTGGCATGGATCGGACGAGGTTTATGATACGCGTCACTCATGGGGTGCCTATCGACCTAGTGATTTGATAACAGGCCCACTACATTACAACGGATAAATTGTCATTTGGGATCACGATCACACGATTTGTGATAGCTGTGTAGGTCCTGCCAGATATTGTGGAGCATATTCAGGATCCAATTGGACCGAACAAAGCCTTGACCTTGTCACGCAGCATGGACACTCGAGATTTTGTCTTCGTGCTCTGATTATAGAGCCAGTTGAGACTCAATGAGATGCACACCCGAGAGATCATGGCGTATCGGCCGGTGAGACAACTACACATGAGGCATCACACACTGTTATTCATGAGGAGATTGTAGATATAGTGCGTGCAGAGATCCGCACATAGACATCAAAGATGATTGATGTAGTGCGTACGAAGATCCCAAGTGCCTTCTCTGACTTACGTTTAGAGATTGCTAGCATCTCCACAACTCATGTGATGATCAGTACTCGGCTAAAACAGTTAGAGGCATGCCTAGCTGGAGTTGAGAAGTTGGTAAAAGATTTGGGCGTATAGCAGTGTGTATCTTTTATTTGCATTTTTTTGTTTTTTGTATGCACAATATTTAGTATTTTGTAAAATTAATTTAATAATGAATCAACTTTTTAAAAAAAATTAATTATTAATTTCCATTATATATATTCTTTAATTGTTAGTTTTTTATATAAATTAAATATTTCTCCAAAATTAAGTACTACCATCAAAAATAAAATAAATTGTGTGACTGTTCGAACGTAATGTATAAGCCTTTGAACGTATTTCCAGTCCTGCCAAAAAATTTTGCAACTCATTTCCGTTCGAACCCTCTATATTCCATTCGAACATTGATTAACCTGGATGTTCGAACCGTTTATTAGGTCATTCGACCGATAGATCAATTTTCCACTAAATTTAGTCACTTAACCCACCAATTTGTCTTTCAATCCTATATAATATCCTTTCAAAAGTTTAGCTTATTTAGTTCGAACCGTTTAATATATGTTCGAATAGATATTTTTTTAGGAACGAAATTTCTTGTCCCTACATATACCATTCTAATAGAAAATTTACTAGTCAAACAATTAATGACTTCCATCAGTTTTTAGGGACGAAATTTACTGTTCGAACAATTGAATTTCGTCCCTAAAACTCATTTTTTGCAACAATCCCAAAACAAATCGTTCCAAAATCTAATTTTTGTTGTAGTGCAAGGGACTCTCTTGGTGGCATTGAATTTGAGTGATAGGTCTTTTATAAATCACTATTTATTTCAAAAGATTTTAAAAAAAAAAACCGTAACGATATTCTAATTTTATTGATAACTCTCACTTATAGTGGAGGAATACCTTTTACAAAAAGCATAAACTTGTGGGTTACAAGAATAGAAAAGATAAAGCCCAAAAGCCAAGTTTTTAAAAGGAAATGAGAAACAAAAAGGGAAAACACAACAAAACTAAGTAATAATCAAGGAAATTAGTGCCCAATAGACAGAAGACGTGCACAATCCAAAGAAAACAAAGCAATTATATATTTAAGGAGTTGAAGAAGAGAAGAAAAACTTACCATGTGTCCTATTGCACTGTAATTGGCTAGGTTGTCCGCAAGCACACTACCTTTTATATATACATGATTGATACTAAAAGGAAAAAGGTTCTTGAAATGTACAATATCGTCCCACATATTGGTATAATTCCAAGGGGGGGAGTTTTTATTAAGCCAATTAACAACAAGAAGAGAATAAGTCCTAACAATCAAGTAAAAAACACTCAATTTATAGCATTAAGTTAAACCAATTCTCAGAACTAACAATTCAATAAAAGTGATGGTACATGTACCCAAAAGACGAGAAACCTGCAATGACAAAGCGATTATGGAAATGTAAAATCCCACCACAACCAGCATTTCTAGGGTTACCTTTCAAAGCACCGTCAACGTTCAGCTTGAGAGTACCTAAAGGAGGTGGAATCCATTTGACTAAAATAGACCGTTAGGATTTGGAAGAGGATTGAGCTCACAAAGCCATTATATAATCTTGACAATAATAGTAAGGGTTGAGGTGTCAGAGCCCTCGAATATGGCTATATTGCGAGCTAGCCATAATTTCCACAGGAGGAGCGATGGTAGTAGACGAGCAAGAAAATTGAATTTATCATAACCCTTAAGCGAGGACCACCAATGGATAGTTATGTCCTTCCAACAGCTATTGTCTAAAAGGGTATGACCAAGAGCTGCAGTGAAGTAGTGCGAAAATT